>NC_138768.1:594888622-595158622 GCF_965119305.1 Pelophylax lessonae
TATTAACTGTAAGGCATCTGTGGGTATTGAAAAAAAAGAAGGAAAACATTTCGTAGAGCATCTAGTAACCCATAGACGTAATCCGCAGTGAAGGAGAGATAAGAAAGAAAAAAGGTTTCTCAAGGACGATCTCTGGCTTTAGGATTTTTCGGTGTTTTGGGGGTTTTGGGTGAGGCCCCAAAAAGCGAATCCAGTTCAAGTGAGTAGATCAGCAAGCTAAATATGTTTACCTTAAAGCAGAACATCACCTCAAAGGGGAAGTTCCCCTTTATGCCCCCCTTCCCCTATCCTTCTTTTTAAATATGCTAACACACAAAACTTTTGGTCATGCAAAACAAAACCAGAGAAATTCCTTGCTCAACTTACCAGCCTGCAAACAACCAAACTATCCTGTCTAATGCATGTGTTTCCACTGTGGAGGCTTTCAAAATTTAGAGTTAGAACTTCAGAAAATATCGGGGTGCCTTGACGGGGCTTATACGTGTATTTTGCAAATTTGTGCAGACTAAACTCCTGTTTTCAATGCACCCTTGTTCATTTCAACCTAAATGAATAAGTTGATTTTATTAGACCATACCCCCACTTCTACTTTCTTACCATAGCTAAAATTACATTTCCCCTTGCCCCATCACTTCAACAGAGGGGCCCAGGGGGTGGGAGCAGAGGAGGGACTTTTTTCCATTTTTGGTGCGTAGGCGGATAAAATCAGTGCTGCTGTTCCACTGCACCTCGATGTGGGTTTGGTTGTGGGAGGGGTTGTTGGGGGCTCTGCTATGAAAAATGTATGGGGCCCCATGATTTCTAACAGCAGTCCTGGTGAGGGCAGTGCCCATTTGTTTGTACTTTTGGTCATGACCCATACACAAGCAAGAACACTTTTTTCCTCTCTTACATTCTTACTGCTCAATGAGCCTGCTGATGTTGCACATAAAATCTCCAAATGTGATTTTTTTCTTGTTTTCTTTTGTCACAGAATAGTATAAAATGATTTTAATTTTAAATCTGTAGGTGAAGACTGCTGAAAACAGCTTGCCAGATGACCAACAGGCTAGTGTAACCTTAAAAGCAAAGGCCTACCAAACGTCATATCGAAACTTTCTGCACATAAATGCTAATTCGGACGGAAAGAATGTTGCTGATATCTCTCTGTACATAAAAAGTCAAGATGAGCAAACCAGACGCAGAATTAAATACTTTACAATTTTGGTAAGTGTAATGCCTTAAATTAATAATATATCATCTTTTTTATTAAGAGACGATAATGAAACATTTTTTTAATTAATAGAATTGCAGTTAAAGCGCACCTGTCCCATGACAATGGACATTAAACATTTTCATATTCTTAACAAGCAGTTAAAGAGATTTAACATTTTCTGTTTAAAATATAATTAACTCATGTTGTGTATGCTACCGCCACTCTGTGAACCATTCACGTAATACAAGGCTTTCTGTGAATGAACAAGGGGAAAGAGGAGTGTGTAAATGACAGTACGGCTTCCTTGTTTTTGAAGTTGCAGTGCTGGAAGTATAGTGAAAGCTATACTATCTGGCATGAATAAGATTGTAAATAGTATAAAAACAGGAAAATTCTTGCAAAATCTCTTGTGACACCATTGTTCAACCTAATTTTGAGGATAGCAGTTGACTTTGGTTTGGAATTATTTAATGGGTAAACAATATGCCCAGTTTATCTCCTTGAGGAAAAAAAATGATGGTTAGCTAATATTAAAATTTGTTTCATCATAAAGTGATTGTAAAGTCTTGTTTTTTTTTTTTAAATAACAAACATGTTATACTTACCTACTTCGTGCAGTTGGTTTTGCACAGAGTGGCCCGGATCCTCCTCTTCTTGGGTCCCTCTTCGGCTCTCCTGGCCCCTCCCTCCTGTTGAGTGCCCCCACAGCAAGTAGCTTGCCATGGAGGCACCCGATCCGAGTCACAACTCCGTGTGTCCATTCAGACACGGAGTCATGACCTGACCCCCCCAGAGCCGTGACCCGGCCCCCTTCTTTCTCCTGATTGGCTGAATGATTTTGATTGACAGCAGCTGGAGCCAATCGTGCCATGCTGCTGTCTCAGCCAATGAGTTGGGGAGTCCCAGGGAGCTTAGACACGCCTGCAACATAGCTGGATAAAGATGGGCTCAGGTAAGTGTTAGGGGGCTGGGGGGGGGGGGGGGCTGCTGCAAACAGAAGGTTTTTTTTTATCCTAATGCATAGGATAAAAACACCTTCTGCCTTTACAATCCCTTTAAGTTGTATTTGTTTTCTAAAAGGCTGCTGTGTAGTTTCTTTTATTTAGAAGTTAATTGGATGATGTGACCTCTTATAATATATTTATGGGCCACCCAATTAAAGTGACTTTTACCCTAAACTAACTTTTATTTTGCCCTGCCTCTTCCCCCCCCCCCCTACTTTCAGCTATACAATTTGTATTATTTTTTTTATTTAAAAGATTTTTCAAAAGCAGCATTAACTGCCTTCATGTCTACCCTCCTGTATTCTATCTGTGCGCAGAGTTTGTTGTTCTTGGGTGAAGGGTGTGGAGCTGAACTAAAGGGGACTGAAGTTCTTCTTTAATAACTGGGGAGGTGTCCTCAGGATTATTTACAATTCCTTGAAGTGGTGTTAAAACCAAAAATGTAATAAATGGCAGCTTACCATTCATAAGATGTAGTCGCTGCATCAGTTTTCTTTCAGTTTTTCTTTGTTTCTTTCCCCTTGTTTTCACCTGGTGATCTAGTCAGTAACTCCTGTAATATACAAACACCCCTCTGGATGGATGAGCAAAGAAGGCTCAGCAGACAGCAACATTGTCAGTCTGGGGGGGCGGGATGTTAAATGTATTAGCAGATTTAAATGCACTAACTAATTGAAGCCAAACTCCAGCACACTCTTTATAATCTGTTTTTTCCTTTTGGGATAAAGGTTTTGCATGAATACATAAAAGCTGACCATTTTATTCACTTCTGTTTTAAATGGTTTGTCTCATCCATACAAACTGATACATTCTGCTGGAGTACTGGATCACTCGATAAAAATAGAAGAAAGAAAGCCTAAAAAAGAAAATGAATGCAGCCATCACATCTAAGAATTGGTAGACTGCAATTTAATAAATGTTTGCTTTTGAGTTTAAAGTGTTACTAAAGCCAGGAGCCTGCATTAACTATGTCTGGTCTCCCACATTATACAGAACATGGAAATGCAATTATTTTAGTAAATATAAACTACGAAATACTTTTTCTCATCAGCAGTATATAGCAGTCTTGTGACTTCTATCAGTGTCAGCCAAGCACTAGTTAAAGCTTGTAGGAGGAGTTTTCATACTGCACTGAGCTGTCCTATCAGAATGCAAGACTCCTGACCTTCTGTATGGCCCTGTGCTGATCACATGCACACTCCCAAGAAAATAAAGTACTCTCTAACAATACACACAAAACTGAGCAAGTGCAGCCTGACTCCAAAGGCTTTGTGTTATCTGGACATGTTCTGGAGTCAGTGGAAGAAGAGGAGGATCAGAGAAGACAGGATCAAACAGCCTTTTTACGAAATGCAGAGGATTAACCCCTTAGGCTCCACACTGAGTATAACAAGCATGCTTTACTGCATATACTGCATATACAGACTGATTTTACTGTTGTGGGTTTAGTAACACTTTAATACTTTAAAGTACTTTAAAGCTTTATTGTTACGTAAGATATTGTTATTAAAAGTCTAATTGCTTAACAAAGATTTGTTAAGTCACCAATGAAATTGGCCCACCCTGTGGCCCAAACCTGTTAACTGTATTATGACTAGGTCATGGTCTGACTATGATGAGTTTAGGAATCAGGCAGATTACATATTGGGAACCAATCTTTATGGCACACATAGACAAACACATTTAGTGTGGCTACAACTGATATACGCTTTTTTTTTTTTTTTTATACCTTTTTGGGTGATTAGTAGCTGCAGCTTTTTGAATACACATTTCATTTTGAGATTTACACAGTTCTTTTCATTCATCCACTGGCACAGAAATGTTATTCTATATATTTATGGCACAAATACCTCCCTTCAGGGTCTCTCACAAATTATTTTAAATTATATAGAATTATAAAAACAAACTTCTACCCCTTTCTAATTTTTTATGAAAGTTAGCGAATTATTTGGTAGGGACTTGTTTGTGTAAATAAGGACTGGTGTTAGTAGAAAAATAGGTTTCTTGTAATAAAAGAACATCTGGCTTGAGAGAATTATATTGGGAAAATATCCTGGAGGTGGCATCGAAAGTACTTAATGAAAGGTAACTACAGCAAAACCTTTGGTTGCGAGCATAATTTGTTCCGGAAACGTGCTTGTGATCCAAAGCACTTGAATATCAAAGCGAATTTCCTCATGAGAAATAATGGAACTTCAGATAATTTGTTTCACAAACATTTATTAATAAGTCCTTCAGTCTATAGTCCATATAAAAAGGTTATAGCAATGTCAATGCAACTTCGAGGCAACTTTAGGGAATGCCTGGGTAATCTTCCTGTAATGTTCGATCCACAGGCAACTTTTAGGCAACTTCAGGAAATGCCTTGGTAATCTTCCTGTAATGTTCGATCCACAGGCAACTTTTAGGCAACTTCAGGAAATGCCTTGGTAATCTTCCTGTAATGTTCGATCCAAATCACATCAATTAGGATGAGGATCCGTCTTAGGGCTAATGCACACTGCAGCTTAGAAAAAAGCTGCTTTTATTTCAGCTTGAAGAAGCTTGTGCTCTTTTGTGCTCTTGTGCATGTTTTTATTGAGCTTCTTAATGCTTCTTTGAGCTCCTTGGAGCTTTTTTAAGCATAAGCGTTTTTGTTTTTCACAAATCCCCCTTAAAGTCTATGGGCATAATAAATCGAATAGAAGTTGCCTTGAAGTAGTACAGGAAACTTTTCTAAAGTTGGAGCGACTTCAGTAGTGCTAATTAGGACAGCTGTCATTGACTAAACTGGGACGTGACCCTACTCGTATTGCAAGACCTTGTTCGTTTATCAAGTTAAAATTTATAAAAAAAAATGTTCTTCTCTTGTAAAACACTGGCAGACCAAGTTACTTGCAATCCAAGGTTTTACTGTATTTGTTCCATAGCAAATTCTGATGAAAAAATCCCGACCTCTCTGGCTGATTACAATGCTTAGTTATCTAACCAAAAATTGCTGGTGTGACATGATCTTCAGCAGCTGCATGGGTAGCTATGACAGCTGGTGATTCTGTTGATACCTCCAAATGCTGCAAAAAAGTTAATGGCTCAGTAACTGAACTACAAAATCACTAAAAAATACAAACCTTTCATTGACTGTACTTAATTTGTTTATAGTAAGGCCCCGTTCACACTGGGGCGATCCGACTTGCCGGGGCGACCTCACAAGTCGCGGCACGCAGCTCGCACCGCGACCTCGGAGGGGCCGGCACAGACTTCATAACATTGAAGTCTATGCAGGTCGCTCCAGGTCGCCCCAAAGAAGCTCCGGACCCTTTTTCTAAGTCGGAGCGACTTGTGTTGCTCCTATTAGAATGGGTCCACAGCTTCTCTATGGCAGACGACCAGGTCGTCTGACAGGTCGCCCCAGTGTGAACGGGGTCTAAAAGAAAAAGCTAAGGAGAGCAATTCTGTAACTGCTACAAATTGCTGATAAAATAAAAGTTGCCTATTGCTTAGGCATAACATAAGCAGGAACACTTGGCTCGGGTTAATGTTTATGCAATAAGGAGGGACAAGGGAGGCACTAACAAGCACTTTCCTGGCTTATTAAAGGGAAGCAACCAAGTAAATGTCATTAATTTTTTTTAAACGACAACCTATGGGGCTAATTAGGTGGTATAAAAAGCAATCAATAATGATAAACAGTGGTGCAATCATGTGTGAATATTTATCAACCTTAGCCGCTCAAGGAATGCTAGTACTGGAAGTGGAAAGAGACAGACATTTTGCCTTGTTTGTATCGGTACTATCTATAAAGCTGTTGGCGTGCTATGCTAGCAGTAAGGTAATACAAGCTTAGAGTGAGCTAAGTAGGTAAGTGCACAATACACTAGTTTACTAACAAGAATACATAGGCTTTAAAAGGGCAGTAAAAATGGTGAACTATTCATATGTCAGAGGCAGGAATAGCGTCAATAACGAACCTCTGTTGGTGGAGCCAGCAAATACTTTAATTACAGTATTTCTTATGTTTTGCTCAGGTGATAAGTAGAGGAAAAATACTGCAGACTAAATTTCAGACAAGGACAGAAGGTGAAGAGATCACTTCATTCAGAGTTACCCTGACCCCTGAGATGCTGCCCTCTTTCAGAATTGTGGCTTATTATTATTTGCTTTATCTTGACTCAGTTCTTGAAATAGTGTCTGATTCTGTCTGGCTACACATGAAACGGACCTGTAAAAGTAATGTAAGTACATTTTTCCTGACATAATGCAAATTTCTTTATTCATTTATTATAAAAACATTTGAAAATTGTTGTATGCTTCTTGATTGGGTAATTCAGAATGTGGCATTAAATTACTTTGAATTCAGGTTTATATTAGGGCTTTCATAGTTCTAGCTTAGCAACTTTGGTGAAGCCCAACATAACTGACAAAGCATGGTACAATCTCATACTCCAATTCTCTAAACGTAGACTGAATGATAGATATCTGGATTTATATTGATATACATTTAAAGGGTTATGGGCTAGCATAAGATCAAATACAGTACATTCTTCAAATTTGGATATGTTTTTTTTTTTTTTTTCAACTTTTTGTTAAACAAAGCTGTGTGAGTGAGCTGTGTGAACTGACCTGCGGATTTCATAGGACACAATACTGGGAAATGAGTTGTGTGTAAAATTGAGAAAATCCCACTGGTGGCATATATACCAGAAAGAGAGCTGTGTGTGCTGAAGTGTAGCTCTCACTGGTGGCATATATACCAGGAAGCGAGCTGTGTGTGCTGAAGTGTAGATCTCACTGGTGGCATATATACCAGGAAGCGAGCTGTGTGCGCTGAAGTGTAGATCTCACTGGTGGCATAAATACCAGGAAGCGAGCTGTGTGTGCTGAAGTGTAGATCTCACTGGTGGCATATATACCAGAAAGCGAGCTGTGTGTGCTGAAGTGTTGATCTCACTGGTGGCATATATACCAGAAAGCGAGTTGTGTGTGTGCTGAAGTGTAGATCTCACTGGTGGCATATATACCATAAAGCGAGGTGTGTGTGCTGAAGTGTAGATCTCACTGGTGGCATATATACCAGAAAGCGAGCTGTGTGTGCTGAAGTGTAGATCTCACTGGTGGTATATATACCAGAAAGCGAGCTGTGTGTGCTGAAGTGTAGATCTCCCTGGTGGCATATATACCATAAAGCGAGTTGTGTGTGCTGAAGTGTAGATCTCACTGGAGGCATATATACCAGAAAGCGAGCTGCGTGCGCTGAAGTGTAGATCTCACCGGTGGCATATATACCAGGAAGCGAGCTGTGTGTGCTGAAGTGTAGATCTCACTGGTGGCATAAATACCAGAAAGTGAGTTTTGTGTGCTTAAGTGTAGATCTCACTGGTGGCATAAATACCAGGAAGCGAGCTGCGTGTGCTGAAGTGTAGATCTCACTGGTGGCATAAATACCAGGAAGCGAGCTGTGTGTGCTGAAGTGTAGCTCTCACTGGTGGCATACTGTATATACCAGAAAGCGAGCTGTGTGTGCTGAAGTGTAGATCTCACTGGTGGCATATATACCAGAAAGCGAGCTGTGTGTGCTGAAGTGTAGATCTCACCAGTGGCATATATACCAGAAAGCGAGCTGTGTGTGCTGAAGTGTAGATCTCACCGGTGGCATATATACCAGGAAGCGAGCTGTGTGTGCTGAAGTGTAGCTCTCACTGGTGGCATATATACCAGAAAGTGAGCTGTGTGTGCTGAAGTGTAGATCTCACTGGTGGCATAAATACCAGGAAGCGAGCTGTGTGTGCTGAAGTGTAGCTCTCACTGGTGGCATAAATACCAGGAAGCGAGCTGTGTTTGCTGAAGTGTAGCTCTCACTGGTGGCATAAATACCAGGAAGCGAGCTGTGTGTGCTGAAGTGTAGATCTCACTGGTGGCATAAATACCAGGAAGCGAGCTGTGTGTGCTGAAGTGTAGCTCTCACTGGTGGCATATATACCAGAAGCGAGCTGTGTGTGCTGAAATGTAGATTTCACTGGTGGAATAAATATTACAGATTGGTCTATGTGTAATATGGAGGAAGATCTTTCTGGTAATATGGATGCTTGGAAGTGAGCTGTGTGTGTAGATATTACCGGTGGCACAGATAATGAGAGCTGATTTTACTGGAGACATTGATACTGAAGAGTGAGCCTCGTGTATAGGGCAGATTTCACTGGTGGCATAAATACTGGCAAATGTGCTGTATGCACTTGGGTGCAAATTCTACTCGTGGCCTGGATACTGGGGAGATATTTATGTATTGGGATACAATCTCACTGGTGGCATGGATAATAGAAAGTGAGCTGTTTGTACTGGAGTGTGCATACTGCGGAGTGAAATGTGACTGCTGGAGTGCAGATTTCACTGATGGCCTTGATACTAGGTGGTGGTTGTATAGATACTTGAAAAATTGTTGTGTGTGTTTAAGTGTGCAGATCCCATAAAAGCATATCAATTGGTTTACGCAAAAGTTATAGTGTTTACAAACTATGGGGTAGATTTATGGACTTTTTTTAAACATTATTTTTATTAGTAATGGTTGCAATCCGCAATTTTTAGCGGGACTGCGATATTGCGCCGGACAAATCTCTCACTAAGTGACAGTTTTTGGGGACCAGTGACCCCAATACAGTGATCAGTGCTAAATAATATGCACTGTTACTGTATAAATGACACTAGCAGGGAAGGGGTTAACATCAAGTGCGATCAAGGGGTTAAGTGTGCTCCTAAGGAATGTTTTCCAACTGTGGGGGATGGACTGACTGCAGTAAGAGAGAGATCGGTGTTACTGATTAGTAGGAACACACGTTCTCTCCCTTTCTGTTTGAAAGAACAGCCGCCTGCTTTGTTTACATAGGCAGACGGCAGTTCTTTCAGTCTCCTTGACAATCGTGGGAGGCTGGCGCCATTGCGGCTGTCGGTCCCGCGGACTGGCTCTCGCTGTGTCTAATCACAGCAGGAGCGCGCCCCCCCCAGAGCCTTAAAGCAAAATCACATACATGCACGTGATTTTGCGCTTAAGGGCTGCCCTGCCACAGTATATGCACGGTGGGCGGTCCTTAAGTGGTTAAAGTGCTGGTTATCTTATTCTTCCAGTGTCAGTATGTTCCAACAAATGCCGTTGTGCTCCCCTCCTTATGTGCCCTTACTCACCGACTAGTGATCGGTTAAACCCCTGAGTTTCAAAAATAATCCTCCAGTGGCAAAACATTTTTTTTTTCTTTTGTGACTCCAGCAGAGTGTAGGAGGATAGAATCAAGAGAAATTCAGTTTTTATCATTAAAAAAAACATAAAAAAGCCAACTGCGCACTTACAAAACTCTCCTATTGCGTGTGAGCATGTAATGACGCCGTTCTGGAATTCAAAAGTCGCAGGTTGCATTCCAAAGAGCGGACATGACATAACCAGAAGTATCCACCCGCTTAATGCATTTCACTCCACCCAGGAAGCGGAAACAGAATTACACTATGGATTTCTCCTGATTCTATCTCCCTACACTCATATGAGGTTCTTTAACCTACCTGCTAGAGAAGGGGTGGGGAACCTGCGGCCCGCACGATTGTGACGTCCGGCCCGCACGATCGTTACGTCCGCCCCCCCTCCCCGTGCCGCTGTGTCAGAAGGAGCCGATGGCTCCGTCCTGACACTGAGTCTCCGAAAAGGGTGGACCCGAGGCGCAGAGCAGTGTACCTCGAGCCCGCCCATTTGTGTGACAATAGCGAATGAAAATTCGCTATTGTCTTATGGATCCTCCTCCTCCTTGGCCAATGCCATAGCCGAGGAGGAGGCGGGACGCGGGAGGACTCAAAGAGACGCGGGGACTGAAGAGAGGAAGCCGCCGCTACAACAGGTAAGTCAAGTGCACTGGTCTGGGGGGCTTGGCACGCTGTTCACTCTGCATTTTAAGGGGGCACGCTGTTCACTCTGCATTTTAAGGGTGCACGCTGTTCACTCTGCATTGTAAGGGAGCACGCTGTTCACTCTGCATTGTAAGGGGGCACGCTGTTCACTCTGCATTTTAAGGGGGCACGCTGTTCACTCTGCATTGTGGTCAGTCTGCATTGAAGGGGGCATGCTGTGGTCATTCTGCGTTGTAAGGGGGCACGCTGTGGTCATTCTGCATTGTAAGGGGGCACGCTGTGGTCATTCTGCATTGTAAGGGGGCATGCAGTGGTCAGTCTGCATTGTAAGGGGGCACACAGTGGTCAGTCTGCATTGTAAGGGGGCACGCTTTGGTCAGTCTGCATTGTAAGGGGGTACGCTGTGGTCTCTCTGCATTGTAAGGGGGCACGCTGTGGTCAGTCTGCATTGTAAGGGGGCACGCTGTGGTCAGTCTGCATTGTAAGGGGGCACGCTTTGCTCAGTCTGCATTGTAAGGGGGCACGCAGTGGTCAGTCTGCATTGTAAGGGGGCATGCTTTGGTCAGTCTGCATTGTAAGGGGGCACGCTGTGGTCAGTCTGCATTGTAAGGGGGCACGCAGTGGTCAGTCTGCATTGTAAGGGGGCACGCTGTGGTCAGTCTGCATTGAAAGGGGGCACGCTGTGGTCAGTCTGCATTGAGAGGGGGCACGCTGTGGTCAGTCTGCATTGAAAGGGGGAAATCTGTGGTCAGTTTGCATTGAAAGGGGGCACGCTGTGGTCAGTCTGCATTAAAAGGGGGCACACAGTGGTCAGTCTGCATTGTAAGGGGGCATGCTTTGGTCAGTCTGCATTGTAAGGGGGCACGCTGTGGTCAGTCTGCATTGTAAGGGGGCACGCTGTGGTCAGTCTGCATTGTAAGGGGGAACGCTGTGGTCAGTCTGCATTGTAAGGGGGCACGCTGTGGTCAGTCTGCATTGTAAGGGGGCACGCTGTGGTCAGTCTGCATTGTAAGGGGGAACGCTGTGGTCAGTCTGCATTGCAAGGGGGCACGCTGTGGTCAGTCTGCATTTTAAGGGGGCACGCTGTGGTCAGTCTGCATTGTAAGGGGGCACGCAGTGGTCAGTCTGCATTGTAAGGGGGCACGCAGTGGTCAGTCTGCATTGTAAGGGGGCACGCTGGGGTCAGTCTGTATTGTAAGGGGGCATGCTGTGGTCAGTCTGCATTGAAAGGGGGCACGCTGTGGTCTCTCTGCATTGAAAGGGGGCATGCTGTGGTCAGTCTGCATTGAAAGGGGGCACGCTGTGGTCTCTCTGCATTGAAAGGGGGCCCGCTGTGGTCTCTCTGCATTCAAAGGGGGCACGCTGTGGTCTCTCTGCATTGAAAGGGGGCACATTTTGGTCTCTCTGCATTTAAAGGGGGCACGCTGTGGTCTCTCTGCATTGAAAGGGGGCACGCTGTGGTCTCTCTGCATTGAAAGGGGGCACGCTGTGGTCTCTCTGTATTGAAAGGGGGCACGCTGTGGTCTCTCTGTATTGAAAGGGGGCACGCTGTGGTCTCTCTGCATTGAAAGGGGGCACGCTGTGGTCTCTCTGCATTGAAAGGGGGCAAATTTTTAAGTTGATTATTTTGTACGGCCCCCGAATGATGTTACAAAAATCCAAATGGCCCTTGGCAGAAAAAGTCACCAAAAAAAGAAAAAAAAATGTTTTTGCCACTGGAGGATTATTTTTGAAATACAGGTGTTTAACCCATCACTAGTTGGTGAGTAAGGGGACATAGGGAGGGGAGCACAATGGCACTTGTTGATACATACTGGCACTGAAAGAATAAGATAACCAGCACTTTAAAGGATTTATTGTTCATGCACATCGTTTGCACTGATTGCACTTTAATTTTCTAAAAGTATTATGTATTGTGACTTAAATATTATGTTCCTGCACAAATAATGAATAGAGATACATATTAAGCACTTTATGGTTAGTCTCAGAGTTAAAGGAGAAGTACAGCCAAAGATTGTTTGGCTGTGCTTCTCCTATGGATCACAGGATTGCAGTTAGTTCTGAAGCCTGCTGTCGGCTGACATCACAGAGCCGATCCAGGCTCAGGCAAGATCATGACAATGAAGTGGAGATTCGCCCACATGCCTGGACTGGCACACGACGAGTCGCTGAAGGCCTGGGCTGGCTGCTACCCCCCACAGCCCAGAGCTTCAGTGAGCGTGGGGGGGGGGGGGGGGGCAGAGCAGAGAGCCGATGACTGACAGTCACCAGCTCTCTGCCTAGGGAGCCGCGCGAACCGAGTGATTGGTGGTGTTCGATTGCTCAGTTCTTAGTGTCAGAGGTGCCGAGGGACAGATGCAGCGTAAGTATGATTCTAAAAAAAACAACCCATACATCTCTTTTAAGTTTTTAGGGTACATCCCATTGTAACTCGGTAAGGAAACGTGTCTGGCAACCTGGCAGTAGAAACATTTTCAATCTATTTCGCCCATACTCTATTGAATTTCTTCATACAACCTCTATTAACATGAGTATCTTTATACAAAGGCAAATTTATGTTCACCAATTGATGCCAGAAGCTAATGGAAGGTGGGGTAGGCTTTTTCCATCAAAGGGTTTTTGCTTTTTTTGCATAAAATTAAAAGCCCTAACAGAGTACTGTCCACTGTCATGGGGGCTAGATCCTCCAGTAGGCTCAGAATGCAAATTCTTGGAGTGGGCGAAAAAGAGGTGCTGTCAATTGTATTAATCATAATAACAACCTTTCATATACTGTGAGGTAGCAGGGAAAGCCCAGAAAATATGGAAAAAATCCCCCGTGGAGTGATCACACCTCTAACAGAAGAAATCTGTACGGAGTATAGTATGCCCTATGCAATATTTAAACTGCATTAATCTATCCTTAGGAGAGATAAGTTATTTGAAAGGGTAACCCCATACATGTTTCCAGTCATCGACATCAAGATCCACTATATCTCCATCTATATCCACTATATCTAAAGTCTACTTTGGGGGAGGGAGGACAAAGCTGGGAGGGACAACGTTTGAAAGGGATTATACATATCGATGTTGGTGTCTTCAAACTGTTGGTTCTGAGCAGAGATTCAAGATCAGAGCATGCTAGGTCAAGATGTCTATCCGGAAAATGACTTTGAAAGGCAAGGGAGAGTTGCAGAGATCTCAACTACTAATAAGCTGGAATATTACAGATACGAGAAAGTGGCTTCAGGGTGTGATTTTCCACTACATGTGAAATGGACTTAATTTTAAACTTGACCCAACACTGGGGATATGGGATTGAATAAAAATGTGGCACAAGACTCAAAGGACAACCCACTCTCCAGGCCTGGAGGGTAGTTGTCTTAAAGGGTGTCAGGAAACATGGGGCTCTGGGGCCTATATATAACAACAGTTGGAACGCTTCTACAGATTGCAGGATTGCTGTCTCTAGTATGACAGAAGATTTTTAGATGTCAGAACAGAGCCAACAGTGCGCTGTGACCAATTTAGTGGTGGGAATTATTTCTGGCTTTCTGGCATAGCTAATCCCCCCTGGAATGTGGGCCTCATTAGTGTAGTCATTTTGTAGAGCAGGGATTAGGTTTACTAAAAAAAGGACAGGTAGCAGTTGAACTGAATGAAAAATGTCTTGGGAATCCACTGTGGTGAGTGATGGAAAAGATAAATAAACTTAGGTAAAATTCTCATTTAATGAGATTCACGCAATGACAGCGGCAAGTTCTGCCATGTCTTTGGGTTCAAACAATTTACCAGACTGTGTTATGACTTAAAATGATTTATCAACTAAGAATACATATTTTAACACTGCAATACTGACTCTCTAGCTGTCAAACATATAAACAGCAGAAGCTGTTAGTAATGACTCAACAGGAGGTGGGCTAGACCACTCTACAAAGAACGCTGCTCTTAAACAAAGAGAGTTGTCTTTATGTGCAGCATGCTGTCTGTGCCACAGACTTATGCAATGGCACTGGCATGATTCACATAAAAAAGTCAGACAAAGCAGACGTAGTATTTGGCATCACACACAGATTAGTTTCTGTGCTAACTACAATTAGGCTTTTTTTTTCTTATATTAATCCTACATTGTTTCCAAGGTATTTAAAAATGCAATATATTTTTTTTAATTTGGTACTTTTTATTTTGTTAAAGTGGTTCTAAAGCCTTAAGGTGTTTTACCCTAATGTTAGCTATGCATTATGGAAAAAAAAACACCTGTGCTTTCTATGGGGGCACTCCACTTTGAAGAGAAGGAGCAAAGAGCGCCAGCAGGGACCCCAGAAGAAGAGGATCGGGGCTGCTCTGTGCAAAACCATTGCACAGAGCAGGTAAGTTTGATAGGTTTATTATTTAAAAAAAAGAAAAAGGTAAAGCTTTATAGTGACTTTAAGAAATTGTATACAACAAATCACACTGATGCAAGGTTTTTTTTTTCTTTTCACAGCTGCAGATAAACCCACCCAAAATATTACGACCCTCCTATGAGCCAGAAAAGAGCATAGAGCTAACCTTGACAGGTGACCAAGGATCGAAAGTGGGCCTAGTAGTTGTAGACAAGGCTGTATTTGTCTTAAACAACAAAGGAAGGTTTACCCAAGACAAGGTACATTGGTGATTTACAGACTAATGCAATGTACAAGAATGTTGTCAAGAATGATAGTACTGGCCACTGATGCAAACACGCTATATGATACAGGATAAATAAAAAGGTGCAAATGTGTGTTCAAGTAGTAGACTGTCAGGGTGCCAGGACCAGACCACACAAAGATGCAAGTAAAATATAGCTATTTATTTATGCAACAATAATAATCGCACAGCAAGAGAGAGGAGCCAAATCAAGAACTGCCAGGGTCAAGTTCGGAAGCGGGCAGTCATCCAAGCCAGGATCGAGTCCAGGAACAGGTAGTCATCCAAGCCGAGATAGAGTCCAGAAGCAGGTAGTCTGCCGAAGCCAGGTCGTCGTCTGATGCGGTGTCATCTGCCGATGCAGAATCCAGAGCCAGGAAGGTCGTCAGCCAAGCCAAGTCATGCAGGGAGAAACCACAGAGACTGCTAGCAGTGATGCACCTTGGAGCACAAACACAAGGGCAAGGTCTGAAAGCCATCAGGTGATGTATATAGTCAGCTGTGCAACATCATCACTGAACGATGCCCAGGCAGCAGCCAAGTGATGATGCAAACAGAATTTATAAGAGACAGCAGTCTGCACATGTCAAAGATGGCTGCCAACAGGAAGGCAAGGTAAGACCTTGATAGTACCCTCCCCTCAACGGCCCCTCATCAAGAGCAAAAATGGTTTCTGAGGAAAGCGACCATGGAAAGCGTGGAGAAGGGCGGGAGCATGAACATCAGAGGAGGGAACCCAGGAGCGCTCCTCAGGACCATAACCTTTCCAGGGAACCAGGTATTGAACCTGACCTCGGAACAGACGAGAATCCAAGATGTTGCTAACCTCATACTCCTTATGATTGCCCACAGGAATGGGACAAGGGCGAGGAAGTGAAGAAGTATAGCGATTGCAAACCAGTGGCTTCAAAAGTGACACGTGAAAGACATTGGAGATACGCATGCCAGGAGGAAGATCAAGGGCATAGGCCACCGGGTTCACCATAAGGAGGATGAGAAAAGGGCCAACAAAACGAGGTGCCAGTTTTGGAGTGGGCACCTTGAGGTTCAGATTACGTGCCGACAACCACACCCTCTCCCTGACTTGGTACGAAGGAGCAGATAAACGTCTCCGGTCTGCCTGGAGCTTCTGACGCTGTGCAGAGACCCGTAAAGACTCTTGAATCTGCACCCAAGAGGAATGAAGGGCACAAAGGTGATCCTCCACAGCCGGAATGTCCTATGGCGAGAATGACTCGGGCAACACAGCCTGTTGGGACCCATAATTGGCCATGACTGGAGACATTCCGGAGGACGAGTTGACGGCAGAGTTCCTGGCAAACTCTGCCCAGGGTAGCAGATCAACCCAATTGTCCTGATGGTCAGAGATATAGCAGAGGAGAAATTGCTCCAGAGCTTGGTTGGAATGTTCAGCGGCACCATTGGACTGGGGATGGTAGGTCGAGGAGATAGAGAGTCATATACCCAACTGAGAGCAAAAGGCACGCCAGAACCTAGAGACAAACTGACTCCCACAGTCCGAGACAATCTCCTCAGGCAACCCGTGTAAGCAAAAAACCTCCCTGGCAAACACCTAGGCAAGCTCCTGAGCGGTAGGCAGCCGCTTAAAAGGAACACAGTGGCACATTTTTGAAAACCGGTCGACAACCATGAGGATAATTGTGTAACCTCGAGAAGTTTCACAATAAAATCAATGGCCAGGTGAGATCAGGGACACTCCCCATTGGGAATGGGATGCAGTAGGCCCAAGTGAAGGTGCCACGGAGATTTGTTCTGGGCACAGACCAAACAAGCAGCCACGTACTCAGCAACATCAGTGCGGAGAGATGGCCACCAGAACTGATGGTAAATAGCCCTGGACATCTGGTTCTTACCAGGATGACCGGCAGTCTTGGAATTGTGGTACGTGCGCAACAGTCTGATGCGCAACCCCTCAGGTACAAAACATTTGCCAGCAGGCTCACAGTGGGAGCAACAGGTTGGGCAGCCAATATCTGTTTCCCAAGAGGAGAGGTTAAGTTGGTGCGGATGGCAGCCAGGATATGATCTAATGGTATGACAGGTGTCAGCACGGAGTTCTCCCTGGACAACTTAGAATACTGGCGAGACAAGGCATCAGCCTTAACATTCTTGGAGCTGGGCAAATAGGAAACCACATAGTTAAAACGAGACAAGAATAAGGCCCATCTGGCCTGACGGGGTGTGAGCCTCTTGGCCTCTGAGAGATACGTCAGATTCTTATGATCGGTGAGAATGAGAACTGAGACCACAGAGCCTTCGAGTATGTGTCTCCACACCTTGAGAGCCAGGATAATGGCCAAGAGCTCTCTGTCTCCAATCTCATAGTTGCATTCAGCTGGAGACAGCTTCCTGGAGTAGAACCCACAAAGAAGTAAGGGTCCATCAGGTGTCCGACGCTGAGACAGGAGGGCGCCTACTCCCGTCTCAGACGCATCCACCTCTAGGACAAAGGACAAACCAGGATTGGGATGTGACAGAATGGGAGCCGAAGCGAAAGCAGACTTGAGGGCCTCGAAAGCTTGGATAGCAGCAGACGTCCAATTGTGGGGATTGCTGCCCCTCTTGGTCAGATCTGAAATAGGTTTGTTTCTGATTGTAGTTGGCAAACCCAAGGAAACGCTGAATGGAATGGAGGCCACTAGGGCGAGGCCACTGTAGAACAGCCGAAACCTTCTGAGGGTCCATAGAGAACCCCTCAGCAGAAATGATGTAGCCCAAGAAGGCAGCCTGAGACAGGTGGAATTCACATTTCTCAAGCTTACAGAAAAGTCCATTCTCGCGTAACCGTTGCAGCACCCGCCTGACATCCATGTAATGTGATTCAATGGAGTCTGAGAAAATCAAGATGTCGTCCAAATAGACTACCACGCATTGCTACAACATATCACAAAAGACATCACTGATGAACTCCTGGAAGACAGTGGGCGCATTGCACAAGCCAAAGGGCATTACTAAATATTCATAATGACCGGTTCTGGTATTAAATGTGGTCTTCCACTCATCGCCCTCCTTGTTCCTTACAAAGTTATACGCGGCCCTTAGGTCAAGCTTGGTAAAGACCGTTGCTCCCTTGAGGTGGTCGAACAATTCAGTAATTGTCGGAACCGGGTATGCATTCTTGACTGTGATGCGATTGAGACCCCTATAATCAATGCAAGGTCTCAACTCATTCCCCCTCTTCTTTACAAAGAAAAATGTGACACCCACTGGGGAAGTGCACTTGCGAATGTGCCCTCGGGCAAGCGCACCCACCACATACTCCTCCATGGCCTTATTCTCCACAACCGAGAGAGGATATACCCTGCCACGAGGGGGAATGGCACCAGGTTGCAAGTCTATGGCACAATCGTACGGACGATGAGGAGGAAGAGTACCAGCGCGCACCTTGTCAAATACATCTCGACACTCATGATATTCAGTAGGCAATACTGAATCTGGGGAGGTACAAAGTACCTTAACAGGCCCATGGATACAAACAGCGCCACACTGTGGAGACCAAGAGAGGATCTCAACCGACTGCCAATCAAAGGTCGGATTATGCTTCTGAAGCCAAGGGTACTCTAATACAACACAGTAGTGTGGGGACGATCTAACCTGTAAACAGACTGACTATCTGTGAACAGCCCCTATAGCCATGTCAAGCAACACGGGGCTGCAAGGGTATGGAATTCGCAGCAGCAAACGTACTGTCAATAAAGTAACCGCCAGCACCGAAGTCTACCAACGCCTGGGTAACCACCGAGCCTGCTGCCCAGGAGAGGACAACTGTGATTAGTGGTTTATCTTTACGGGAAACCGGGGACGAGGAAATTCCACCTAAGATCTGCCCCCGACAGGATCTTAGGTGCGAGCGTTTCCCGAACGGGTAGGACAAGATTTTAGGAAATGTCCACCAAGGCAGCAATACAGACACTGGCCCTCCCTCCTCCTAAATGCCCGCTCAGCCTCAGGAAGGCGAGTGAACCCTAGCTGCATGGGTTCACAGCCAGACGCACCATCCCCAGGAGGCGAGGGATGAATGGGTGGGAAAGAAAACGTAGGAGCCAATCTGGAAGGAGGCCTCCGCAGGCTCTCCTTAAAAGATGGTCTCTCCCTGAGCCTGGTATTGATCAAAATCAGCAAGGAAATGAGAGCCTCAAGCTCATCAGGGAAATCGTTGACCGCGATCTCGTCCTTCAATGCATCAGAGAGACCATGAGAGAAGACCGCCACCAGAGCCTCATTATTCCAGCCCACCTCTGCTGCCAGGGTACGAAATTCAATGGCATACTCTGCAATGAGTCGAATACGCTGTTGAATGGACAGGAGCAGATTAGCAGCAGAAGCAGAGCGAGCAGGCACCTCGAATACCCTACGAAAGGAGGCAACAAAACTCGGGTAATCGAAAATCAAAGAATTATCATTCTCCCATAAGGCATTCGCTCCAGGCCAAGGTCTTGTCCGAAAGCAACGAGATTAGGAAACCCACCTTGGACCTGTCAGAGGGAAACGCCTGAGGGACCTTGCAATACAAATGCCCACTTGGTTTAGTAAGCAACGACACTGACTCAGTTCACCCCCTCTGGTAACAGCGACTTCAGCTGCAGGAGCAGGTCGTCAACAGGAGCAGCAGCTGGTGCAACAACAGGAGGAACCACTGGCTAGCAGCACCAGGAGCAAGGTGTGCTGTGCGTGCAAGCAACGTCTGCAACGCCTGAGCGAACTGACCCAAAAGGTGATCTTGTTGATCGAGCCTGGTAACCAGCAGAGGAAGTGTAGGAGCACCTGCATTGTCACAGCAAGAGAGAGAAGCCAAATCAAGAACAGCCGGGGTCAAGTTCGGAAGAGGGTAGTCATCCAAACCGGGATCGAGTCCAGGAACAGGTAGTCACCCAAGCCGAGATAGTGTCAAGATGCGGGTAGTCTGCTGAAGCCAGGTCGTCGCCTGATGCGGGGTCATCAGTGGCGGAGCTAGACTTTTAAAACAGGGGTGGCAAAGGGGTGGCTAGGTATTATTTTGGGGGGTCAATATACAAAGTGTAATTTAGTGTCAGATTCGTCCACCGCAATGTCGCAGTCCCTCTAATGATCGCTGCCATTACTAGTAAAGACAGGATACAGGTGGTGGTGATCAGAGGATACAGACAGGATACAGGTTTGCCCCCAATGATTATTGCAGAGTGCCACAGCAATGCCCCCAATGATTATTGCAGAGTGAGACAGCAATGCCCCCAATGATTATTGCAGAGTGCCACAGCAATGCCCCCAATGATTATTGCAGAGTGCCACAGCAATGCCCCCAATGATTATTGCAGAGTGCCACAGCAATGCCCCCAATGATTATTGCAGAGTGCCACAGCCTTGCCCCCAATGATTATTGCAGAGTGAGACAGCCTTGCCCCCAATGATTATTGCAGAGTGAGACAGCCTTGCCCCCAATGATTATTGCAGAGTGAGACAGCAATGCCCCCAATGATTATTGCAGAGTGCCACAGCCTTGCCCCCAATGATTATTGCAGAGTGCCACAGCCTTGCCCCCAATGATTATTGCAGAGTGCCACAGCCTTGCCCCCAATGATTATTGCAGAGTGAGACAGCCTTGCCCCCAATGATTATTGCAGAGTGCCACAGCCTTGCCCCCAATGATTATTGCAGAGTGCCACAGCCTTGCCCCCAATGATTATTGCAGAGTGAGACAGCAATGCCCCCAATGATTATTGCAGAGTGTCACAGCCTTGCCCCCAATGATTATTGCAGAGTGAGACAGCAATGCCCCCAATGATTATTGCAGAGTGCCACAGCAATGCCCCCAATGATTATTGCAGAGTGAGACAGCAATGCCCCCA
Organism: Pelophylax lessonae; assembly: GCF_965119305.1. Classification (NCBI taxonomy): domain Eukaryota; kingdom Metazoa; phylum Chordata; class Amphibia; order Anura; family Ranidae; genus Pelophylax; species Pelophylax lessonae. The sequence continues at coordinate 594,909,175 of NC_138768.1, forward strand.
ATGATTATTGCAGAGTGCCACAGCAATGCCCCCAATGATTATTGCAGAGTGCCACAGCAATGCCCCCAATGATTATTGCAGAGTGAGACAGCAATGCCCCCAATGATTATTGCAGAGTGCCACAGCAATGCCCCCAATGATTATTGCAGAGTGCCACAGCCTTGCCCCCAATGATTATTGCAGAGTGAGACAGCAATGCCCCCAATGATTATTGCAGAGTGCCACAGCAATGCCCCCAATGATTATTGCAGAGTGCCACAGAAATGCCCCCAATGATTATTGCAGAGTGCCACAGCCTTGCCCCCAATGATTATTGCAGAGTGAGACAGCCTTGCCCCCAATGATTATTGCAGAGTGAGACAGCCTTGCCCCCAATGATTATTGCAGAGTGAGACAGCAATGCCCCCAATGATTATTGCAGAGTGAGACAGCAATGCCCCCAATGATTATTGCAGAGTGCCACAGCAATGCCCCCAATGATTATTGCAGAGTGCCACAGCAATGCCCCCAATGATTATTGCAGAGTGCCACAGCAATGCCCCCAATGATTATTGCAGAGTGCCACAGCAATGCCCCCAATGATTATTGCAGAGTGCCACAGCAATGCCCCCAATGATTATTGCAGAGTGAGACAGCAATGCCCCCAATGATTATTGCAGAGTGCCACAGCAATGCCCCCAATGATTATTGCAGAGTGCCACAGCAATGCCCCCAATGATTATTGCAGAGTGAGACAGCAATGCCCCCAATGATTATTGCAGAGTGCCACAGCAATGCCCCCAATGATTATTGCAGAGTGCCACAGCCTTGCCCCCAATGATTATTGCAGAGTGAGACAGCAATGCCCCCAATGATTATTGCAGAGTGCCACAGCAATGCCCCCAATGATTATTGCAGAGTGCCACAGAAATGCCCCCAATGATTATTGCAGAGTGCCACAGCCTTGCCCCCAATGATTATTGCAGAGTGAGACAGCCTTGCCCCCAATGATTATTGCAGAGTGAGACAGCCTTGCCCCCAATGATTATTGCAGAGTGAGACAGCAATGCCCCCAATGATTATTGCAGAGTGAGACAGCCTTGCCCCCAATGATTATTGCAGAGTGAGACAGCCTTGCCCCCAATGATTATTGCAGAGTGAGACAGCAATGCCCCCAATGATTATTGCAGAGTGAGACAGCCTTGCCCCCAATGATTATTGCAGAGTGAGACAGCCTTGCCCCCAATGATTATTGCAGAGTGAGACAGCCTTGCCCCCAATGATTATTGCAGAGTGAGACAGCCTTGCCCCCAATGATTATTGCAGAGTGAGACAGCAATGCCCCCAATGATTATTGCAGAGTGAGACAGCAATGCCCCCAATGATTATTGCAGAGTGAGACAGCAATGCCCCCAATGATTATTGCAGAGTGAGACAGCCTTGCCCCCAATGATTATTGCAGAGTGAGACAGCAATGCCCCCAATGATTATTGCAGAGTGAGACAGCAATGCCCCCAATGATTATTGCAGAGTGAGACAGCAATGCCCCCAATGATTATTGCAGAGTGCCACAGCCTTGCCCCCAATGATTATTGCAGAGTGCCACAGCATTTGCCCGCAATCATTGCAGAGTGCCAGCGTCGTCGTCCCCCCCCCCCCATGAGACCGGCTTACTTACCTCACGGACGGACGGTCATCACAGCAGCTTATCATCGGTCCGCGGCTCCCTGCATCTTCTCAGTCCTCCCGCCGGCGCCTCCTCGACCAATGGCACGGCATTTGCCATTCGGCCAATCAGGAAGCGGGAGGACCCGCTCCCTGATTGGCCGGAGGAGGATCCATGTGACAATAGCGAATTTTCATTCGCTATTGTCACAGAATGGGCGGGCTCGGCTTCGGGACGCACTGTTCTGCTGCTCCCTGACCCTGGCCGCCAGCTTAGAGGGATCAGCCGGTTCTGCGAACCGGCTGATCCCATCCCACCACTGCCTGTGATTCCTCCGCTGCCAGCCTGGATCGGGGTGGCAACAGGGGTGGCAGGGACTTTTTCTGGGGTGTCAATTGACACCCCAGCTAACCCTCTGGCTCCGCCACTGGGGGTCATCTGCCGATGCGGAATCCAGAGCCAGGAAGGTCGTCAGCCAAGCCAAGTCATGCACGGAAAAACCACAGAGACCAGAGGATTGCTAGCAGTGATGCACCTTGGAGCACAAATGCAAGGTTTGAAAGCCATCAGGTGATATATATAGTCAAGTGTGCAACCTCATCACTGAGCAATGCCCAGGCAGCAGACAAGTGATGATGCAAACAGTTTATAAGAAACAGCAGTCTGCACATGTCCAAGATGGCTGCCAACAGGAAGACAAGGTAAGACCTTGACATAGGCATAAAACTAACAAAATTGTTTCAAATGTAAAATGTGGAAATTTATCCTAAATGTTTTTTTATAGTGAGGTTGAAATTAAATGTAATACATTATTACATGTTTACTTAAAGAAACAACAGTTTGTCCATATTTGGTGGATATTAGTTGAGAGTATAGAATTGAAAAACACAATTATGAGTACTGTAGAGTGCTATCATTTATGTGGAAAATACAGGAAAAAAATAATTCTTGGTTAAATGAAAATACAAACAGAGCATACATTGCATATAACTTTATATATAACTTTCTCTCTAGTCACTTGGACATTAAGTGCAGGTCGAATTAAAAAAAGGGTCTGAGACAAGTTCTATCTTAACTGGTACAATTGCCCATAGCAACCAATCAGCTTCTATCTATGATTTTTTTTTCCACACCGCTTTGAACATTTTAAAGCTGATGGGCTGTGGTCCAGTAGAGACAAAGCTTGTCTCATACACTTTTTTTTTTAATTCCCCCAATTGGGCTGTTTGGCTCCATATGTAATTAATGTGTTTTGATGCTTGGTATATATAATAAATGGTTAACTGCTTGTTTTTGATATAGATGTACTGAGAATCAACTTTGTGATTTTTCTTTTTTTTTCACTTAAGTGTAAAGGTGTTGGATATTGACAAGAACACACATGGAGAGAAGTTTAGTAATTTGCACTGTTTATGGGAATATGTAGTGTTTTGGATGAAACCATAATAAAATATTAAACTTTTATAAAAGACTATCAAGAAAACAGTGGTGCACATATACTGTAGTTCTTTTTCTTTTTTGATATATATGGTCATGGAGTCTGCACCACTAACATTTGTGGTGAGCTTGTATCTAACATGCAGTGAAATAACTCCATTGCTGGTTTTATATCAAATCAGTAGAGAAGCTTAGGTTGCTACTGCTGCTTCTCTATAGATACAGTACAGTGAGTGAGCGCTGTCGTCCTATGATAAGACATGTTTTATTGGCAAAATAAAGCAAAAAATCTTAAATATAAAGTCTAATACAACTGCCGCATCTAAGAAAATGGTAAGCTGCAAAACATGAAATGTTCATTTTTGGATTCAGATAATCTTTAATTACTTGATAGATACACAGTCGCTCCAGACAAAGAAATTGGACTTTACTACCCCAAGACACCTAAGCTATTCCTGCTAAATAGTATGGACTTTGTCACCAGTTCTCATGCAAGGATGAAAAATAAATGTATTATGTAATCATATACACTTGCCCACCATCCAGAATCATTATACAATTGATTAATAAAGCCTTACCCAAGTCAGAATAAATATATGCAGCCAGCACATGCCCAGTTAAATTCACCAAAGCAAACCATAGTTGGAATAATTAGACTTTGTACATTGCATGTGTATTTGTGTCATGCTCAGACTAATTATATATTCAAATGCGTATTATACTACTTTGTGTCCTACTGGGGCATGAATGCTGGGGAAGAGAGGAATGTATGATCACATGTGTGTGAGAATGGTTGAATTTGCCAAAACTCCCAATGCTGTTGGTTAGTTAACAATGTAGTTGTTCCTGCAAAAAAAAAATAAAATAAAATAAACACTTTTTCAACAATCAAAAAATGTTATTCTCACATATGTTCTATCAGCAGATAGGACATAGCTGGAGATTCCTGAATATATTACTCAGGAAGGAAAGTACACATTTCGTACCAAGAAAAATGCATTAATAGAAGGGGATCAGCAATAGTGGCCCCCATATTTATCTCATTAAGGGTTTCCTTTAAAGCATACTGTAACTTCAGGTACAACAATAATAACAAAAAAAAACCTCTTTCAGTGGGCATCTCACACTGCAAAGGGTGAAAACTTGTTATAGCTAGAGGTGCTAGAATCTGGAGAAACACCGTATTCTCCTCCAGCAGGGTCCATCCAGCGTGCAACTCGGACGATGCAGCCTCCTCTCTAAGCTGCTCGCAGCTGTGGTCGCACACTTGAATCCTTCAAGTAAAATGCAGGGGTAAAAGCCTTGCAATGTACGTGATGATGAGGGACCATTTACAGACTGGAGCTTCAGAGGGAAGAGGACAATGCTGAAGGAGGGGTTAGTGTAAGTAAACACTGCCTCTCTTTCTACTCTCTCATAATCAGCAATTAAACCCTCACAGTGGGGGGGGCTAATCTAAGGGTAGGTTTAGAACTTTTTCCTGGAGTTGGCCTTTATGATAATTTAAGATGACTTTAGTACTGTAGCATTGTTTCCTTAATAGCCTAGGTAATTCAGTGAATGATTCATTTTTTTATAAATATGAATATCTGATCGATACAGATATGGGATGAAGTGCAGGAAGATGATCTGGGATGCTCAGCTGGCAGTGGAGAAAACGCATTGGGTGTGTTTGAAGATGCTGGACTGGATTTTGGAACTACAATGAAACTGGGAACGCCATCTAGAAAAGGTGATTAACAAATGTAATATATTTTCAATGACTTCGTTATATAGAATTAAAAGAGATCATATTAATTTAATTAATATAATATCAGTCTGTAATATTGTTTTTAGAAAATTTTTAGTTTCTAGTTACAGTATACATGCATTGGGCCACCTACAGTACTGTGCAAAGGTTTTAGGCAGGTGTGAAGAAATGCTGTAAAGTAAGAATACTTTTAAAAATATATACAGTATTTTAATTGTATTTTATTTGTATTTTAATTTTAATTGTATTTTATTGTTTATTTAAACACTGTATATATATGTATATATATATATATATATATATATATATATATATATATATATATATATATATATATACACACACACACACACACACATAGCAAAACTGCAAAAATTGCTCTGGTACAAAAAGGGCATACAGGTGCAGGCACTTAGATGGTTAAATAGTTCTTTCGCCTTTTTTTTTGCTTTCTTACAGATTTTACCTGCACTACAACACTGCACAATCGCAGACGTCGCTCATATGAGTTGCTAGCAGCAAAACAAAAAAAAGGTAATAAATCATACATGTTAGACATAAGATTTGATGTACATTTCTATTCGGTAAATATGAGTTAGCTACAGTGGTATAGCTACTGTGAGTTTAGTGGGGTCCAAACATATCGGACTGGATACCTCGCAGGAACTGCCACAGAGTTTAGTTTGGTGTAGAGAGCTAATGATTTTGTCTACTTGGGAATGCATTCCGTGGGCCAACGGTGATTTGACATCATTTAACCTGCTGCACATAGGAACAAGTCTGAAAGTCATGAAGCTCACAATGAGGGACATAACTGTGTAGAAGGCACAGTCAGATGATATTACCAAGGAATTATCATACATCTACCTTTCATCTGGACCAGGGACTCGTGATGCAAACTGAGAAATAAGTCTGAACTGTAGTAGATCACTAATAAGAAAAAAAGCTAAAAAGAAAATACATGGCCACAACAAAAGTTGGCATTATTGCCATATTTCAACTTTAAGGAGGTTATAATATGTTACATAATTGTTAAACCATTTCAGACTTGCAAATTTGACCCTAGTTCCAAAATAAAGGAATTGTGTGCTTGAATTTACATCCTATCTTAATGTTCCCTTGACTTAAAGCGAAAATTTACCCATAAAAGCTCAATAAAAATTAATGTTTCTCTATCGTCCATCGCCAGACGCAGCCTCATCTTCATAAGTTGAGTGGGTTATGCTGCCACCTGCAGGAGTAGTCTAGGCAGTATGTTAGTACAAAACCTTTAACATGTACACGCCCACGGGGCTGTCCCTCCATGCATAACCCCTACTGCCACAGCCCAGCACACCAGTTTGTTTCTGCCTAGAAAAGGAGTAGGACCTAGATTTCCTGCTGGGACTCCGATCTCAGTTTTTTTGTTCTTTTCAGAATATTTTCTTTTTATTTCTCTTCACTCACTTGCTAGCTAGTGTTCAGGGAAGAATTTTCCTGGTGATCTACAAGCAATGATGTCAGCTGGGGCTTCCCACTGGATAATCTAGATCCTTATGGTCCCCCCAGTCTGGCCTACGAGCGTGAGTATAGTCTGACCTAGGCCTAGCCATGACGCTGCCCCTTTTCCTGATGGGGACGAGCCTGCGAGTGGATGCCTTGCCGGGACACAACGCCCTTGAACGCCCTGAGTCACAGCGTACCCCTCAGCTGGCAGCACCCCCACTTTGGGTGGGAGGCATCTGATCGGAGCAGAGCCCACCCGGTCCATGGTATGGTGAATAAATGTGCCCCCCTTGCCCCTGCTGGCCTTGGGGGATGTGGGCCCTCTCCTGGGGATAATGGGATTTGTGCCTCCCAAGAGATCCCCCTGGCCTGCCCAGTGCCCAGTCTGTGTGTCCTACCCTCCCCCCCTTCCCTGTCCCTGTGGTGGCTGTGTGTTTGGAGCACCTGGGACCCTGAGGGGTATCATGGTATCTTGGGCTTGCTGGTCCCTGTTGTGGTTCCTGAGGCCTTCATGTGTCGGTCCCTGGCCGCATGGCTCGCCGTGGGCGCCCCCATTTTAAGTGTGGGCAATGTGAAGTTTACCCCATAGACTTGTATGGGGCAGCCATTTTCCCTGAGGCTTCCTATTGATATGTATGGGCATCCATCTTTGTGTAACCCCTGTGCTATGCTCAGCTGCGTGACCTTCCATCAGGTATCATTACTTCCTGTGCTGTTGTTTCCTACTGCTAGCCGAGGTCACTTCCTGTCTTTCTCTCCATGCTGCTGGAAGAATCAGGAGGACGGGTTGTCTGAGGTGGTACAGTACCTGGGGTCCCTGCGGGGATATTCCTGCACATTCTTCTGTCAGTTCAGTTTAAAGGGGGTTCCCTGCAGACCGCTGTGATCGGTGGTGGGTGTCGCGATCAGCGCTCCTAAAAGCGACAGTACTCTGTTTTTTGCTTTTTGCGATATGGAGTCCCAAACTGTGCTATCACCCTCAGACCCACTTTGTGCAACTCCCGGACAGTCCGGATCACAGTCGCTGGCCGCGATTTCAGCAGCCCTGGAAATCCTGGCGACTAAAGTTGATTTAGTCATGAAAAAGGTCGATAGCCGAAAACAGCCGATGCCTTCTCCATCTATGGAGGTGTCCTCTGACTCAGAGACTGATGTGGTCGCCACGGACGCTCCCCGACCTGAGGGGTCACTGTCCTCGCAGTCAGATGGTCCTCTTCGGCTGCAGCGTGTGAAAGCGCGTTAGTGGAAGCCCTGATTGTTTCAGTATGAGATACTTTAAAATTGGCTGATGAGCCCACCCTGGCAGAGACGCGGATGGCTTTTGGCTCCCAGAAGTCTCCAAAGGCTGACAAGGTTTTCCTTTGTCCTGACACTTTTCACAATACTGTGAATGACTAATGGCGGCGCATTAAGCATGTGTTAGTGGTGCCCAAACGCTTTAAACTCTTTTTCTAAAAAGGTCTCCAACCGTTGGATGGTGCCACCTAAAGTGGACCACCCTGTTTCCAGATTAAACAAATTTACCCTTTTGCCTGTGGAGGATTTCCCGGTCTTTAAGGATCTAGTAGACAGGTGGGTGGAATCCCTTTCCCGCCATCTTCACGTGCTGGCGAGTTCCATTTTAAAACCGTTGGACCGGGTGATCCAGGCCCTGGTGTTCCTGTGTGAGGCGTCTATGGATGCGGCTCCCCTGGTGGCCAGAGTTTCGGCCGTAGGCATTGTTTTAAGGCGCAGGGTTTGGTTGATGAGATGGTCGGCTGACCAAGCTTCTAAGAAAGCCCTAGCTGATCTCCCCTTTTTGGGTGAGCGGTTGGCGACTCACTGGATGAGTTGATCAAGGACCTGACTGGCGGGAAGAGTACTCTTCTTCCGCAATCCTCCAAGGGTAAGAAACCCCGTGCTAAGCGGATTCCCTTCTTTTTGGCTCACAAGCTTTTTTTCCGTGCCTCCGGGCCGCAAGAAAAAAGGTAAGCCGTTCAGAGCTTCTGGAGGAGCTAAAAAGCATTGGGGCAAGCCCAAGGCTGGTCAGTCCGGTGCTGCTAACAAGTCCTCTTCAGCATGGAGCACCCGTCTCAGGGGTGGGGGGACGTCTGCGCTTCTTTCAGGAACCCTGGACTTCCTTTATTCAGGACGAAATGGGTTCGCAAACTGATTTGCTCCGGGTACAAGATCGAATTCTGGTCCCGGCCAGGGGACAGGTTTTTTTTCAGTCAAATCTTCACCTGTCTCTGGAGCAGTGGCGGCCCGTGCATAGGGGGCGCCAGGGCGCCGCCCCCCTGCCCCTAAAAAAAAGAAGAAAAAAAAGAAAAAAAAATTACAAAAAGAACAAATAAAGTTGTGAAAAAAAAAATTGTGTTCGCAGGCCTATGCGGTGGCACTGTTGGCTATGGGGGGGTGGGGTTTATGTCCCAGAAGAGGCACCGATTGGCTGCCTTCTGGGGGCGTAACCTGGGCGCAAGTCATTGCGCTTGGACACCCCCACTTTCCTGATATCCTGGCTGTGATTGGTCCAGGCTCCAGCCTGGACCAATCATCATCCAGGACATCCGATTGCGACGCCGCTGACTTTGCAATGGGGGCGGTGCCGGTGCGTGCATCGGTCACTCACCGTCACCGCCCGATCAACTTCCCGCCGCCGAAGAGGAGTCCAGTCCGGAGAAGAAGCCGGCGCCGGTCACCCGCCACAGAAGAGGCCGAGAGGGAGAAGCGCCGCTCACCTTCCCGCGGCCGAACGAAGAAGAGGAGAGGGAGAAGCCGCCGTGACTCACAGGTAAGTGCACTGCTCTCAGTCGGGCACGCACGCATAGCTCTGCATTGGGGTACATGTATACTGGCTGCACTGGAGGCACGCACGCATAGCTCTGCATTGGGGTACATGTATACTGGCTGCACTGGAGGCACGCACGCATAGCTCTGCATTGGGGTACATGTATACTGGTGGTCACTGGAGGCACGCACGCATAGCTCTTTATTGGGGTACATGTTTACTGGTGGTCACTGGAGGCACGTACGCATAGCTCTGCATTGGGATACATGTATACTGGCTGCACTGGAGGCATGCATGCATAGCTCTGCATTGGGGTACATGTATGCTGGTGGTCACTGGAGGCACGCACGCATAGCTCTGCATTGGGGTACATGTATACTGGCTGCACTGGAGGCATGCACGCATAGCTCTGCATTGGGGTACATGTATACTGGCTGCACTGGAGGCACGCATGCATAGCTCTGCATTGGGGTACATGTATGCTGGTGGTCACTGGAGGCACGCACGCATAGCTCTGCATTGGGGTACATGTATACTGGTGGTCACTGGAGGCATGCACGCATAGCTCTGCATTGGGGTACATGTATACTGGTGGTCACTGGAGGCACGCACGCATAGCTCTGCATTGGGGTACATGTATACTGGCTGCACTGGTGGCACGCACGCATAGCTCTGCATTGGGGTACATGTATACTGGCTGCACTGGAGGCACGCACGCATAGCTCTGCATTGGGGTACATGTATACTGGCTGCACTGGAGGCACGCACGTATAGCTCTGCATTGGGGTACATGTATACTGGCTGCACTGGAGGCACGCATGCATAGCTCTGCATTGGGGTACATGTATACTGGTGGTCACTGGAGGCACGCACGCATAGCTCTGCATTGGGGTACATGTATACTGGTGGTCACTGGAGGCACGCACGCATAGCTCTGCATTGGGGTACATGTATACTGGTGGTCACTGGAGGCACGCACGCATAGCTCTGCATTGGGGTACATGTATACTGGCTGCACTGGAGGCACGCACGCATAGCTCTGCATTGGGGTACATGTATACTGGAGGCACGCACGCATAGCTCTGCATTGGGGTACATGTATACTGGTGATCACTGGAGGCACGCACGCATAGCTCTGCATTGGGGTACATGTATACTGGTGGTCACTGGAGGCACGCACGCATAGCTCTGCATTGGGGTACATGTATACTGGTGGTCACTGGAGGCACGCACGCATAGCTCTGCATTGGGGTACATGTATACTGGTGGTCACTGGAGGCACGCACGCATAGCTCTGCATTGGGGTACATGTATACTGGTGGTCACTGGAGGCACGCACGCATAGCTCTGCATTGGGGTACATGTATACTGGCTGCACTGGAGGCACGCACGCATAGCTCTGCATTGGGGTACATGTATACTGGCTGCACTGGAGGCACACACGCATAGCTCTGCATTGGGGTACATGTATACTGGCTGCACTGGAGGCACGCACGCATAGCTCTGCATTGGGGTACATGTATACTGGTGGTCACTGGAGGCACGCACGCATAGCTCTGAATTGGGGTACATGTATACTGGTGGTCACCGGAGGCACGCACGCATAGCTCTGCATTGGGGTACATGTATACTGGTGGTCACTGGAGGCACGCATGCATAGCTCTGCATTGGGGTACATGTATAGTGGCTGCACTGGAGGCACGCACGCATAGCTCTGCATTGGGGTACATGTATACTGGCTGCACTGGAGGCACGCACGCATAGCTCTGCATTGGGGTACATCTATACTGGCTGCACTGGAGGCACGCACGCATAGCTCTGCATTGGGGTACATGTATACTGGTGGTCACTGGAGGCACGCACGCATAGCTCTGCATTGGGGTACATGTATACTGGTGGTCACTGGAGGCACGCACGCATAGCTCTGCATTGGGGTACATGTATACTGGTGGTCACTGGAGGCACGCACGCATAGCTCTGCATTGGGGTACATGTATACTGGTGGTCACTGGAGGCATGCACGCATAGCGCTGCATTGGGGTACATGTATACTGGCTGCACTGGAGGCACGCACAGCTCTGGATTGGGGTACATGTATACTGACTGCACTGGAGGCACGCACGCATAGCTCTGCATTGGGGTACATGTATACTGGTGGTCACTGGAGGCACACACGCATAGCTCTGCATTGGGGTACATGTATACTGGTGGTCACTGGAGGCACACACGCATAGCTCTGCATTGGGGTACATGTATACTGGTGGTCACTGGAGGCACGCACGCATAGCTCTGCATTGGGGTACATGTATACTGGTGGTCACTGGAGGCACGCACGCATAGCTCTGCATTGGGGACATGTATACTGGTGGTCACTGGCTGCACTGGAGGCACGCACGCATAGCTCTGCATTGGGGACATGTATACTGTTGGTCACTGGCTGCACTGGAGGCACGCATGCATAGCTCTGCATTGGGGACATGTACGCTGGTGGTCACTGCATTGGAGGCAGGCACGCATAGCTCTGCATTGGGGACATGTACACTGGTGGTCACTGCATTGGAGGCACACACGCATAGCTCTGCATTGGGGACATGTATACTGGTCACTGCATTGGGGACATGTATGTTGGTCACTACATTGAAAGGGGGCATTTATACTGGTCACTATATTGAAGGGGGCATGTACTGTGGGGTTTGTGCTAGGGGCCTGTACTGTGGGGTTTATGCTAGAGGGCCTGTACTGTGGGGTTTATGCTAGAGGGCCTGTACTGTGAGGTTTATGCTAGAGGGCCTGTACTGTGGGGTTTATGCTAGAGGGCCTGTACTGTGGGGTTTGTGCTTGAGTTGTTTGTGCTTGAGGGGTTTGAACTGTGGGATTTTTGCCACTCTCAGTCCATGTATCCCATAATAGGATGTCTCTCACAGTATATCCCAAAATAGGGCCCCTGTTCCCTATTATGGGATATACTAGCACTGATGGACCCTTTAATATGTGATATATTGGGAGAATTGGTTCACGCAAGTAAAATACAGGGGACAAAATGGGTGGAGTCTATAAGGGGTGGGGCTTCTGAGAAATGGGAGGGGTCAAAATGGAAGGGCGGGGTCTTGCGCCCCCCCATCTTAAAACTTTACCAGCCGCCACTGCTCTGGAGCATATGAAGGATCTGCAGGAGGCTGTGTGAGATCTCCTGGCTCAATGGGTGAATTAAGGTTTGATATACTGTGAGTATATCCCCCGCGCCAATGGACCACAAATTTAAACCTGGATTATATATTGAATATAACTGTGATTATGCAGCTGCTATAGTAATGGGGTAAATAAGTAAATGTGTATAGCCACTAATAAGAGGCTACCTATAGCGCTTGCTTAATAATAAAGATGCTTTCAGTAATGCTACTAACAGGATAAATGCTTAAATAATAAACAGCAAACAATGCATAAATAGAACAATACAATCAAATTTGTGCAAAATAAACACAGTATAAACAAATAATTATGTGTATTAGGTAGTCCAGTCCAATTTAAGGTGCATGAGACGTGCCAAGTGCTAGTGTTTCATTAGTGCTCAATAGAGTTCATAAAATAAAGGTGACTTTTGTGTAAACCGTTCAGAAGTTATGCTCTTGTGCAATATGAGATAATAATAAAGTGCAGGTGCTCAGTGCCAGGCCTCCCAGTCAGCCTTGTGGTAACAATCTTCCACCGTGTAGGGTAGTAAATGGCTCACTCACCAGAGATAATGGGTCTTATATGCCTTATAGCATTTATGACCGGGCAGCGCTTAGTTTGGCCACCAGGGCCAGGATGGGTCCCGCTCAGGGTACAGTAATTCCACTCACTATATGGCAGCTTACACTCCTCCTTTTCCCCACGTCCGGACGGGTATAGTGAAAGAAAGAGAGCTCAAGATGGTGCAATATCGTTTAAAATGTTTTATTTCTTTGCACGATATACTGTACAAATAATAGCCAGTACACAATAAATTCTACAATGAAAAACCATCACAGACGGAGCCCCAGAGTGGTGAGCGGTGTTTACCGGTTTGTGTTCCACCCGGCTATTGTGACATCACGACGTGCGTTCCACTTACGCGTTTCGTCACTACGTTGACGTCTTCAGAGGTGGAAAGACACATATCACAGAGCTCTTTATGCTGCAATCGCCGCCCCTAACTCTGCCTGAATGTCCTAGCCGGAAGTCTGATCACGAGCGTGTACCCGCTGTAATAGGATACAGCAGGAGCCTTCCCGACCCCCACTTCCACCAGGATTACTTTACTATATATACTCAAACACATAATGCATTTTATATTAGTGAATCTACAGCTTGATTGCTACTCTGCATTTAAGCATACACATCAATATATGGATAATATCTATTCCACTGTGTAAATAGATGGAAAACTGTGAATATACACATAGTGAATGTATAGTTTGATATATCCACTGAAGTACATTTCACAACAAATGAACAATAAATGGACAATATTTTTTTTTTTTATTTTTATTACCTACTGTCCTGAATTCATAGAGTTTAGACATTTATAAAAATATACGTGGGGGTAAGTGGATTGATAATGTTTATGAGTACTATGAACACATTTAAAATGGCTCGCTTTCTATCGTTCAGTTATAAGATAAAATTATAAAGGTCTTAGATTAATATAAAAATTAAGATGAAACCTAAATGGAGCTTAATATAGGCTCAATGGCTCAATTGATACAAATAGTAAAGAGTTTCCTAGGTCTTAATTTTGACTCAGTAAAATTATATATATATAAATATTAAAATTGTGTGGTTTTATAAATTTTGAATTATTTTGTATATGGTATTTAAGCGGACATAATTCAATCTCATATTATTAGGTCATATTTGTTTTTACAAGTACATCCTGTGGGAATAGGTGTACCTACAAGGCCTATTAAAGGTAAATATAATAAGATTCATTACTTGACCATATTACATTTTTCGATATTGATAGTGGTAATCTGGCCTAAATTGGATCTTAAAGGGTATTCTTATCTCGTGATACAGAAGATCAGACAATGTTATTAGTTCCCCAGGTGGGTAATCCCTATCTAATACCACAGATAAAGGGTGTAATTTCTAGTTCCTCGGGGTTCCTCTACGATATACAAATTTGGGATGGTCTGGTAAAATCTCCTTAAATTTTTCATCCCTCAGTAGTATAGGCCAGTGTTTCTGTATAATTTGTTCAATTTCTTTATATCTGATGTTAAATTGAGTGATAAAGGTTAGGGAATAATCTTTTGTTTCTCTTGGATTTTCTTTGAGTAGCTGTTTCCTGTCCATACTGTTTACCTCCTCCCTCACTTTCTGTAATGCGCTATGTTTATACCCTAGTTACATAGTTAGTGAGGTTGAAAAAAGACATCTGTCCATCCAGTTCAACCTATGATGTGCATGTGTGTTTGCTGTTAACCATACATTGTATACTCCTGTATGTTGTGGTCTTTAAGGTGCCCATCTAATAGTTTTTTGAAACTATTGATGCTCCTTGCTGATACAACTGCTTGTGGAAGAGAATTCCACATCCTTACTGCTCTTACAGTGAAAACCCCCCTACGTATCTTAAGGTTAAACTGCCTTTCCTCTAGTTTTAGTGAGTGGCCATGTGTCTTATTGTATTCCCTTTCTCTGAATAGTTTGTTCCTTATGCTAGTGTCGCCAGTACAGTATTTGTCATTGACATCATATCCCCCCTCAATCGTCTCTTTTGCAGAGAGAATAAGTTCAATGCTTGTAGTTCTTCCTCATAGCTGATGTCCTCCATTCCCCTAATTATTTTTGTTGCCCTTCTCTGGACTCTCTCAAGTTCCAGCACATCCTTTAAGATGGCGATGAACAGTAATTACTTCTGGCATCAAGGATCCTATTACCGACAACACAAAGGAGTCGCTATGGGGGCTAGATATGCCCCGAGTGTAGCCAATATATTTTAAAGTAAGTGGGAGAATGAAGAAGTCTTTGGGAAGAACTGGGAAGAATTGCAAATGTACAGAAGATTTATAGATGATATTTTTATCATCTGGAGGGGCACAGAGGAGACCCTAAGGGAGTTCCTTCGGGAGATGAACACCAATACATATCAGATAAAATTTACCGGTACCGATACATGAGATAAGAAGGAAATCCATTTTCTAGACCTCACCATCTACCAAACAGAAGATGGCCTGTCCACAAAAACACTTCAAACCTACGGATAGGAATGGTTACATTCTTACCCATAGTTGCCATCACCCCAATTGGATAAAAGGAATACCAAAGGGGCAAAATATGCGCATGAGGAGAAATTGTAAGGAACAGCATGACTTCAAATAACAAACTGAAGTACTAATAGAGAGGTTTCAGGAAAAAGGGTATAAACATAGCGCATTACAGAAAGTGAGGGAGGAGGTAAACAGTATGGACAGGAAACAGCTACTCAAAGAAAATCCAAGAGAAACAAAATATTATTCCCTAACCTTTATCACTCAATTTAACATCAGATATAAAGAAATTGAACAAATTATACAGAAACACTGGCCTATACTCCTGAGGGATGAAAAATTGAAGGAGATTTTACCAGACTGTCCCAAATTTGTATC
The DNA here is from genome assembly GCF_965119305.1 of Pelophylax lessonae. Taxonomy (NCBI): domain Eukaryota; kingdom Metazoa; phylum Chordata; class Amphibia; order Anura; family Ranidae; genus Pelophylax; species Pelophylax lessonae. Next base: position 594,924,870 of record NC_138768.1, read on the forward strand.
GTAGAGGTGAAAACCTCAGGGACAAACTGGTTAAAAATATACCAGACCCTCCAAACTGACTCACTACATTTCTGGACCAAAAAGGCTTCTTCACATGTGGAAGATGTAAACCCTGCAAAACAGTGAAAAGGAAAAAACGTAAAACCCTGGAATTTGTAATGTTCCGGTACCTTTGGTACCCTAAATTACTCTTTTCACAAGTGTATGCGCCCCACCATTCTCTTTTGGAAAGGTGCGCATACACCTTTAAGACTGAAGCTGTCATCACTCAGCGCCGGACTAGATGGCTATTTAAATCGCCGGTTCTCACTCACATGTGTTCGTTCAAACACCCTTACCTGGATGCTAACTTGGCTTGAAGCTTTCGTGCTTGCAAGCATACTTCGCTGACGGAACCTCGCTGCGCTGATCCCTGCATCCCGCTTCCGGATCATCCGCTCCTCCTGAACCAACCTTCGGCTGTATTGCTATTAGTGCTAAGTACCCCGCAGGGGAACCCTCTATAAACTTATACTAAGCTTACACTATCTAGCTCTGCATAGTAAAGACTATTTATCACATCTGCATATCTAGATTGCTAGCTCTTAAGACTACTGCTACTTATTCCTGCACTGGGTTGATCATTCTTGTATGTCCACCTGCTACTCTGTCATCTGCTACCATACATGATTGCTAAACCTACCTGCATCCATCTGCTACTGTCTTACCTTCAAGTGTCTGTCACCTACCACCTCCACTCAACCTGTCTCTTAAATCTTCATCACTGTGTTACTACATACATAAAGTCACTCTAGGAACCAGCTTGTTGAGTGTGTGTATTTACTAGCTGAATTAAGACCTTCCACACATGATGAGTCATTGAGGTTGGGAATGGTATCTCAGCATCTCTCTTACATGACTACTGAAGTGGAATATTTCTGCAGCTGAAAATCCACACCATACATGAAACGCAGGAGCGTTACAGAATTCCAGTCAAATGTGACAAAGTATATAACATCAAAAGGCTAATCACATGCCAGAGCACCCATGAGACGTATCTACTCACCTGTCCATGTGGATTGCAATATGTTGGACGTACCACTAGACAACTAAGGTTATGCCTGGGAGAACATATTGACAATATAGAGAAGGGATTCAGGAATTACAGCTTGTCCAATCATTTTAGACTGGCACACAACAGGGACCCTCGTCTCCTCTCCTTCTGTGGCATAGACAAGATCCAGCCCAACTGGAGGGGAAAAAAACATGAGGATAGCGGTATCCCAAAACGAGTCTAGATGGATATATGAACTATCCACCCTGCTGCCCAGGAGTATGAATATTGATATGGATATTAATTGCTTCAAATCCAACCTGTAGATCTGATAGACCAAACAACCACTCACCCTGAGGAACTAGAAATTACACCCTTTATCTGTGGTATTAGATAGGGATTACCCACCTGGGGAACTAATAACATTGTCTGATCTTCTGTATCATGAGATAAGAATACCCTTTAAGATCCAATTTAGGCCAGATTACCACTATCAATATCACAAAATGTAATATGGTCAAGTAATGAACCTCATTATATTTACCTTTAATAGGCCTTGTAGGTACACCTATTCCCACAGGATGTACTTGTAAAAACAAATTTGACCTAATAATATGAGATTGAATTATGTCCACTTAAATACCAGATACAAAATAATTCAAAATGTATAAAACCACCCAATTTTAATGTTTATATATATATTTTAAAATATATAAAATTTTAGTCAAAATTAAGACCTAGGAAACTCTTTGAGCCATTGAACCTATATTAAGGTTTCATCTTAATTTTTATATTAATCTAAGACCTTTATAATTTTATCTTATAATTGAACGATAGAAGGAGAGCCATTTTAGAATTTGTGTATAGTACTCATAAACATTATTTACCCCCACATATATTTAATAAATGTCTAAACGCTATGAATTTAGGACAGTAGGTAATAAAAATAAAAAATATTGTGCATTTTTTGTTCATTTGTTGTGAAATGTACTTCAGTGGATATATCAAACTATACATTCACTATGTGTATATTCACAGTTTTCCATCTATTTACGCAGTGGAATAGATATTATCCATATATTGATGTGTATGCTTAAATGCAAAGTAGCAATCAAGCTGTAGATTCACTAATATAAAATGCTTATTGTGTTTGTATATATAAATTGTAAAGTAATCCTGGCGGAAGTGGGGGACGGAAAGGCTCCTGCTGTATCCTAATATTACAGCGGGGACACTCTCGTGATCAGACTTCCGGATAGGACATTCAGGGCGGAGTGAGCGGTGGCGATTGCAGCATAAAGAGCTCCCTGATACGTGTCTTTCCACCTCTGAAGATGTCAACGTAGTGACGAAACGCGCGTGATGGAACGCACGTCGTGACATCACGGGAGCCGGGTGGAACGCAAACCGGTAATCACTGCTCTCCACTCTGGGGGTCCGTCTGTGATGTTTTTTTATCGTGGATTTATTGTGTATTGGCTATTTTTTTATATCGTGCAAAGAAATAAAACATTTTAAGTGATATTGCACCATCTGGAGCTCTCTTTCTTTCACTATACCCGGCCGGACGTGGGTAAAAGGAGGAGTGTAAGCTGCCATATAGTGAGTGGAATTACTGTACCCTGAGCGGGACCCATCCTGGCCTTGGTGGCCAAACAAAGCGCTGTCCGGTCTTAAATGCTATAATGCATATAAGACCCATTATCTCTGGTGAGTGAGCCATTTACTACCCTACACGGTGGAAGATTGTTACCACAAGGCTGACTGGGAGGCCTGGCACTGAGCACCTGCACTTTATTATTATCTCATATTGCACAAGAGCATAACTTCTGAACGGTTTACACAAAAGTCACCTTTATTTTATGAACTCTATTGAGCACTAATGAGACACTAGCACTTGGCATGTCTCATGCACCTTAAATTGGACTGGACTACCTAATACACATAATTATTTGCTTATACTGTGTTTATTTTGTACGCCTTTGATTGTATTGGACTATTTATGCATTGTTTGCACTTTATTATTTATGTATTTATCCTGTTAGTAGCATTACTGAAAGCATCTTTATTATTAAGCAAGCGCTATAGGTTGCCTCAAGGGGTGATTGTGTCTGTTCCTCCGTAGGAACGCTCTCGAGGTTTCTTTTCAAACCTGTTCATGGTGCCCAGAAAGGAGGGCAAGGTGTGTCCAATCCTGGACCTCAAGGCTCAGAACCACTTTGTGCGGGTGCAGAAGTTTCAAATGGAGTCCATTCGGTCAGTGTTGGCATCATTGAATCAGGGGGATTTTCTGGCCTCCATTGATCTCAAAGATGTGTATCTCCACATCACCAAATTCGAGGGACATCAGCGATTCCTCTGCTTTGCTGTGGTAGCGGAGCATATTCAACTTGTGGCATTACCCTTTGGTCACGCCTCGGCTCCCAGAGATTACAAAGGTCCTAGCCCCTGTGCTGGCCTTGTTACGTCTTTGAGGTATCTCCATTGTGGGATGTCTGGACGATCTCCTGTTGCGAGCAGTCTCCCATTCGGATCTGCTTGACAACGTCTCTATCAACATTCAGACCTTTCAGGAATTTGGGCGGATGATCAATTTAAAAAAATCTGCCCTGATGCCATCAGTGCGGGTCACTTATCTGGGGCTGATCCTCGACTCTGCTATGGCCAGGGTCTTCCTTCCCTTGGACAAGCTTCAGAAGTTGCAAAGGGCTGATGGAGACCGATCAGTCCTCCTTGTGGGCCTGCATGTAGGCCCTGGGTCTAATGGTCTTGACCTTCGAAGCAGTCCCATTTGCTCAGTCTCACACGAGACAGTTGCAGAAAGAGATTCTGACAAAATGGAACAGGGATCCTCTTTGGACCTGAAGATTCGGTTGAGCCATCTCACGAAGTCGGCTCTCTCTTGATGGCTCTAGTTGCCTGTCCTGTGCCAGGGCAAGTCCTTCCTGCCAGTGTTTTGGACGGTGGTCACCACGAACGCTAGCCTGTCAGGCTGGGGTGGAGTGCTGGGGAAACTCTGTGTCCTGGGGACTTGGACGACGGAAGAGTCTTCTGGAGCTGAGAGCAATCAAGCTCTACCTGCTTCATTGGACGGGTCGGCTAAGCGGCTCTCCGGTTCGGATTCAGTCAGACAATGCCACGGCCGTGGCTTACATCAATCATTAACAGGGCACCAGGAGTGCCCTGGAGGCCAAGGAGGTGGCCAACATTCTAGTGTGCGCGGAACACAATGTTCCGGCTCTTTCCGCAGTCCACATCCCGGGTGTGGGGAATTGGCAGGTGGATTACCTGAGCCGTCAGGTGTTGGATCAAGGGGAGTGGTCCCTTCATCCAGAGGTGTTTCATTTCCTGTGTTCCCGATGGGGGACTCCGGTGATGGATCTGTTTGCGTCTCGCCTCAACAGGAAGGTTCAGCGTTTTGTGGCCAGGTCTTGCAATCCTCTGGCCGACGCCACAGATGCTCTGGTGGCTCCTTGGAGTCAGCATCGCCTAATCTATGCCTTCCCTCCGCTCGTTCTCCTGCCAAGGTTTCTTTGCTGGGTGGCGACGGAAGGCGTTCCGGTCATTCTGGTGGCACCAGATTGGCCTCGGAGGTCCTGGTACGCAGAACTAGTAAACGTGGTCATGGATCCTCCATGACGTTTTCAGCTACTGGAAGACCTACTATCTCAAGGGCCGATCTTACATCCTGCTTTACAGTCACTGGTTTTAACGGCTTGGCTGTTGAAAAGCAAGGTGTTTAAGGATAGAGGTCTCTCTGATTCGGGGATTCTTATCCTTTTGAAGGCCAGGAAATCAACATCTAGGAAGATCTATCATCGTACATGAAAATCTTACTTTTTATGGTGTGAATGGCTACAGCTGCACCCTCGCTTGTTCTCTTTAGCTAGGGTCTTGGCCTTCTCTCTCAAAAAGGGGTTGAGCAGCGCTTGGCGTTGGGCACTATCAAGGGCCAGGTGTCGGCCTTGGCTATTTACTTCCAACGTTCGTTGGCTATTGATAGTTTGATTCGCACTTTCATTCAGGGGGTGCGTCATCTGGCTCCTCCGCGGAGATCCCCGTTACCGCCTTGGGATCCTAATCTGGTTTTGTCTGTTCTTCAAAAGCCTCCTTTTGAGAATATTAGGGAGATTTCTCTGCTTTCTTTGTCACAGAAGGTTGCCTTCCTAGTGGCTATCACTTCTGCTCGCAGAATCTCTGAGTTGGAGGTGCTGTCCTGTCATTCACCTTATTTGGTGGTCCACAGGGATAAAGTGATCCTCCGACCTAATCCATCTGTTCTTCCTAAGTTGGTGTTGAATTTTCACCTGAATGAGGACATTGTGTTGCCTTCTTTATGTCCTAAGCTTAAACACCCCAAAGAAGTTGCCTTGCACTCTCTAGATGTGGTTTGGGCTATAAGGGTTTATCTGACGGTTACTGAGTCTTTCAGGAAGTCGGACTCTCTCTTTGTCCTTCCAGATGGTCCTCGCAAAGGTTTGGCTGTGTCCGCTGCTACCATTTCTATATGGATCAGGCAGCTCCTGTTGTTTGGTTGAGCTCCTTGTTGCCTGGTTGGCTAGGTTTAGCCTCTTGGAGTTGATGTTACTGTCTGGTTGCGTTTTTCCCACCCCTCATGCCTGTACTGCTTTGGGACATCCCACCCAGCTTATGAAGATGAGGCTGTGTCTGTCGATGGACGATAGAGAAAATACGATTTTTGTAAGATCTTACCATAAAATCTTTTTCTCTGAGTCCATCAACAGACGCAACACCCGCCCCTCTGTATGGGGATGGTTCTTTTGTCTTCACTGCTTGCAACTAAACTGGTGTGCTGGGCTGTGGCAGTGGGGATTATGCCTGGAGGGCCCCGTGGGCATGTACATGTTAAAAGTTTTGTACTAACATACTGCCTAGACTACTCCAGCAGGTGGCAACATAACCCACTCAGGTAATGAAGATGAGGCTGCGTCTGTCGATGTACTCAGAGAAAAAGATTTTACGGTAAGATCTTACAAAAATCTTATTTTTTTCCCCTCATTAATATTAATATTAGTATTACTAGATTTTAAACAGTTTAGGCACTTATTTTTAATGTTTTACATTTTACCTGCAAAAGAGGCCAGCCTGAAGTGATCTAGTGGGACCTAATTTCTGATTAAAGTTCTACTTTAATATTTTCATTCGATTTGTTAAAGAGCAATGCTTAAACAACAGTAATGAAGGCCCTTGAACCCCTCTTTAGGGAAAAGGAGCCTTGACTGCTGGAAGCATGCTATCACCGTGGGCATGAACCTTATACAGAGAGGTTAAGTGGTTATAACTGGCTACAAAGACTTGAGGAAGGTGACTGGGTGGAGGCTGAACTCTAGAAAAAGGCTAGGGGCACACTGGGGCACATCCCTCTAATTTGAGGAGATTTAGCTGTCACAAAAGTTGCCCACCCTCTCGCTCTTTGTGGTCTTTTGTCGCAGCTTTATTGTTGATTTTTTCCCTTACAAGCAATTGATAGTGTTTTATGGGCTATGCTCTCAAGTTAAATTCTGGTGGTTAGTCTAATGCCTGTCTGGCACTGATGGTAAGGACAGGCCACATAGACTATGTGGGTATATGTTTTTGGGTGCTCATGAATGACTGTGACTGGCATTGTTTGGTACATTTGGAATGTTGATGCATTTGGAGAATTCAATAAAGCTGGGGCCTTGCTTTCCAACTTAGACAGCTTCCAGGTCTTTTTGGGGAGGGGGACAAAGTATTAGGTTATTAGTTGGTGATAAATGAACCTATGCTTCTCAGCAGTCAAGTATTTAAATTGCATTTAATATAGTTGTGAATAATTCTTTAACTTTCAGCAAGCGAATCTCCTGCTCATCTAAGACCATGTTGTTTGGCTGGATTACATGAAAGCCCTATGGGACTGGACTGTAGTGCTCGAAAGAAACATGTTCAGGAACAGGAATGTGCTGACTTATTCTTTGAGTGCTGTATACATGCAGAAAAGCTGCGAGAACAAATGAGCAAAGATTTGGAATGGGAGAGATGTAAGTATGGGATTTCCATTCATTAATTAGTATAGGTTCTCCTGAATTTAATTTGGCTATGGCATTTGTGTTAGAGTTTCTGATAAGACGAGATGGATTTTTACTTGAACTAACCTACATTTTTTTTTTAGCTGCTGGAATCACAGCCCCTCTCCCTCCTCCTCCTTCCTTTTCTCTGGGAACAAGGACTTGGTGGCCCAGCAGCTGTTGTGAGCTTTGAGATTAAATGACCCCATAGTACCTGTAGCTACCAAGTCAATGATGGTTTGTCTTTAGGGCTCATGCACACGGTGCTTAAAAAATGCTGCTTATACAGACGTTTAGCAATTTTTTCTAAGCCTGTAAATGTACCTCTCTGTAAGCTTATGTGTCCGTGCACACATCGGTGTTTACAGGCGTATTTGAAGAGGAGCACCAAAGGTGCACTCTGAAAGGCACATTTGAGAATATATTACATGCCTAAATATATGTAAACATGAATATCGCATAAATAGTTTCTTGTGGTCCAAAAAAAGTATTTAAATTAGTAAAACAACATGTAAATTAACTTCTGTCTGTTCAGAATGTCACCATTGGCTTTGCCCCATTTCTACCTCATGGTGTCCTTATATACAGTGGCTATGTCTACTGTGTGCTGCTGTGTTTTTATAAATTCATGGCTAAGGACACCTCATGATATTTGGACAGGATTGGCAAAAAATCAGCATGGCAGGATATTTCAGGAGCGCTAACATTGAATTGGAATGGACTTGGTACACAGGTGAAAGTGAATAGGGGTAAGTGCATGTCTCTGCATGATTAACCTACCCATGGAGTTGTTCCAGTATACATGAAATATTGACCTTATTTTATTTTTATTTTTTTTAGAGAAAGCACTCATATTTTGTTGGAAATCCTTATGCGATAGGCTAGGATGTGAAATCATGATAGAGTAGGAGGCAGCTAGAAGTGGAGCCCCATCAGGGTCTTTCTAACCATATCCATTTTGTGTTTGATCTCATTAGTAATGTTTTCTCTTTTATAGGAAATACATCCATCTAGTCTGCAGATGATAGTAAGGTGCAGGTAGAAGAGAGTGAGGCTGGGTCCTTTAACCCACCCTTGGCTCTTAGTTTACCGGTTACCTCCCCGCCAGTAACACCGGGAGGATCAGAGCAGTCTGGAAGCCTGGATGTGTCATTTTGTCATCTATCTATCTATCTATCTATCTATCTATCTATCTATCTATCTATCTATCTATCTATCTATCTATCTATCTATCTATCTTCAATACATTGTAAGACATTTTCTGTCTCTCTATGGTGCTGAGGCAGAGGAGCATTTATTCAAGTGGATATGGTCATTGTCAGATCGACAGAGAGATGACCCCCAAGCAGAGGAAAGGATCCTTTAGCTGCTGGGTAAAGTGTGGCAACAGACCAGTGACAGGGATAAAATTTTGGATCCATTGCTGCAACACAAATATACAAAAGTATCACCGGCGCTGGGATATTGTGTGCAGAAAAAGCAGCTGTCTAACACTCCCCTAATGGGAAATTCTACAACCACACTATATTATAAGGAGCTGATCTGCTTGCTTGTTACCAACACAATTGAATCAAGGGGTATTGTGCATACTTGTATACAAAAATAAAATATAGACCACTACTCAGTAAAGTGTCCATGCAATATAACAGTCTCTTATATGTGCATAATGACTAATGCCATAAAGTGCTACTGTGCTGTGCAAAAAAAATCTTCAGTAGTGCTGGGAATTTTCAACAAGAGAACTCACCAACTGCCCATGACCACCCACTACAGGTAAGTCATATAACGCCTGTTATCAACAAGGGATCCACCATTCACAGCAACTCTGGGATCTCCACTAGTCCTCTCATCAAGGTTAAGATGTACTCACAGATGTCTCATATAGGAAGCATATGGAAAACAGGGAAGATTCGCCATAGTGTAAAACTAATATTTTTTATTGAAGTAAAAAAACTAGGTAATCCTACTCCCATTCAATAGTGCTATGCCCGGGGGCTCTTTATAATTTCTACTGTATTCAGTTACAAATGAAAATTCCATATTGTTCTTATTCCTTTTTTCCTTCTTCAATAGATTCTTTTTATTTATCTTACTCACATCTTCCCTGATTTGTATCAATTTGTATTGATAACCATTTTTGTTGGGGGTAAAAAAATACATACTAAGACTTATTTTAAAGATACTGACTGCAATAGTTTTTTTTTTCCAAGCTGCCATCACCTGCAATGGGTTAATACTATCCCTAAAGGACAGATGATTAGGATATGGTGAAAGTGCGATCTGAACAGTGAATACTAATTGCAAAGTGATGTGGTGATTGACCATTTTGTAAAGAAGGGCTACGATAAATATAAATTCATATAAATCAGGGAATATGTGAGTAAGATGGATAGAAAGAAACTATTGAACATGCAAAAAAGGAATAAGAACAATATAGAATTTGCATTTGTAACTCAATACAGTAGAAATTATAAAGAGCTAAGGAAAATATTTAGAAAGCACTGGCCTCTTCTTTTAAAAGATAAGGCATTAGGCAAAACACTACCCAAGAAACCTAGGTTTATTTACCAGAGGACTAAATCGCTTGGCAATATGGTGGTGAAAAACATTATTAACCCTCACACACGGAAAGTACTGTAACTTTTCTAGATAGTAAGGGCTTCTACAGGTCAAAAAGATGCATAGCTTGTCGACCGAGTATTAACAAAGAGAGTAAACAAAAACACATTTTGCATCGAATAGAACTGGTAAGCGATATTAGATAACGTTTTTCATAGCATACCTAAGTACGCATGTCATCTACGTACTGGAAAAGTTTTACATTAAAAAAAAAAAAATTAATTACACTATAACAAATCTTCCTTGTTTTCCATATGCGTCCTACATGTGACATTAGTGATTACATCTTAACCTTGACGAGAGGAGTGGTGGAGATTCCAGAGTCGCTATGAATGGTGGATCCCCTGTTGATAATAGACGTTATATGACTCATCTCTAGTGGGAAGTCATTGGCAGTTGGTGAGTTCTCTGATGTGGCAATGTCGGATCACTTATTCCCAGCACTACTGAAGATTTCTTTGCACAGCACACTTTATGGCGTTGGTTATTATGCACACATAAGAGTTATATTGTTATATTTCACAGACACTTTACTGAGTAGTGGTCTATATTTATATTTTATTTTACCTTTATTTTTATATAAGTATGCACAATACCCCTTGATTAAATTATGTTGGTACCAAGCAAGCAAGCAGATCAGTGCTGTATAATACAAAGTATCTTCTGCTGTAGCCTCTGGCCGCTGCTGGTAGGCATAGATGGGGAGCGTGAAATGCAGGTCAGGGATGGTATTTATGCAAATCTCGTGGCCTGCTTGTCTGCTAAGTGAAGTGGTTTCCAACACCACAATTTCCATCCACTCTGTCTGCTTCATATTCATCTGCAGCTCCTCCAAGTCCATTCCTATACCAAGCTACTTCTGTCATGCCAGGGCCCCCTTATAACTGCTCCCAAACCACAGCTCTTCCGTGCCCCCATCCCTCATTCTCACCAGATCTATGCTTTTCCGAATGCTTTAGTTGATTCATCCCAGTTCCTGCTTGATTGTTCTCAAGAGCCCCCTTCTTTTCCCTTCCTGTTCATCACAATCTTTAATTTTTTTTGTTATTGACTAAAGCCTCCTACTTTTTGCTCCACCCACTCGTTCGACTGACTGCCATCCATCCAGGTGCCTATGTTTGTGCCTTATGTTGCTTCATTGGCCAAATATTGCGGCCACTTTTCTTCTTTAACTCATTCTAGCATTTAAAAAAAAAAAGTTTTTTGGCTGATCCTGGTTGCAATATATTGCAATTAATAAAACGTTTTTTGCAATTGCATCTTGTTCTTGTCAGTGACTGTGGAAACTTCACACTGAACCTCATGCAACTTGGATTCTGTGCCTCTCCTCTCTGGACCCTTGATCTCCAAATGAAATGCAACATTTTCCACAGTCCATGATTATTTGGGGAGCCATATCATCTGCTGGTCTTGGTTCACTGTGTTTTATCAAGTCCAAAGTCAGTGCAGCCCTCTACCAGGAAATTCTAGAGCACTTCATGCTTCCCTCTGCTGACCAGCTTTATGGAGATGCTGATTTCATTTTCCAGCACGACTTGGCACCTGCCCACACTGCCAAAAGTACCAATACCTGGTTTAATGATCATGGTATCACTGTGCTTGATTGGCCAGCAAACTCACCTGACTTAAACCCCATAGAGAATCTGTGGGGCATTGTCAAGAGGAAGATAAGAGACACCAGACCAAAAAATGCAGATGAGCTGAAATCAAAGCAATCTGGGCTTTCATAGCACCTCAGCAGTGCCACAGACTGATCACCTATATGTCACGCCACATTAACCACTTGCCTACTGTGCACTTAAACACCCTTCCCATCCAGGCCAATTTTCAGCTTTCAGCGCTCGCACACTTTGAATGACAATTGCGCGGTCATGCTACACTGTACCCATATGACATTTTTATCATTTTTTTCACACAAATAGAGCTTTCTTTTGGTGGTATTTAATCACCTCTGGGTTTTTTTTTTTTACAAAAAAAAAGAAAAAAGACAGAAAATTTTGAAAAAAAATGTTTTTTTCTTATTTTCTGCGAGTAAATTTTGAAAATAAATTTTTCTCCCTCACTGATGTGCGCTGATGAGGCGGCACTGATGGGCACTGATAGGCTGCACTGATGGGCACTGATGAGGTGGCACTTATGGGCACTGATGAGGTGGCACTTATGGGCACTGATGAGGTGGCACTAATATGCTGCACTGATGAGCACTGATAGGCGGCACTGATAGGCGGCACTGATAGGCGGCACTGATGAGCACTGATAGGCGGCACTGCTGGGCACTGAGAGGTGGCACTGAGATGTGGCACTGCTGAGCACTGAGAGGCGGCACTGACGGGCGGCACTGATGGGCACTGAGAGGCAGCACTGATGGGCACTGGCGGATGGCACTGATGGACACTGACGGGTGGCACTGATGAGCACTGATGGGCGGCACTGATGAGCACTAATGGGCAGCACCATCAGTGCCCACACTCAGTGCCCATAGTGCTGCCAGTCAGTGCTCATCAGTGCCTAGATGAGCAGGCACTGATGGGCACTGACTGGCAGCACTATGGGCACTGATTGTGGGCATTGATGGGGGCACTGATGACGGGCACTGTGGGCACTGATGGGGGGGCAATGTTTTGTTTGTTTTTTTACCTTTAGTAATCAGGGCACTGGTGATCAGTGCCCTGATTACATTTCTCTGTGTCCCCGGCGCTGTGAGGCTCCCCCTCCTTCCTCACACTGCAGTGTCTGTGTGAGGAAGGAGCGCCGGCGATGAGAGATGATCTCATATGTTTACATATGAGATCATCTTTCATTGGACGGCTTGATCACGTGGTGAATGGCCGCTGTGATTAGCCATTCACCACGATCTGTGATCGGCCGTGTCCAAGGGACACGGCCGACACAGATTCTCCCCAATGCACGCTCGCGGGAGCGCGCGGGGAGAGTCTTTCTGGGAGGCCGTTTAAAAACGGCCTCCCGAAAATTCAAGTCCGCGCTGCAGCCGTATATAGGCTGTAGCGCGGATGGGAAGGAGTTAAAGCAGTAATTCATGCAAAAGGAGCCCTGGCCAAGTATTAAGTGCATACTATACTGTACATGGACATACTTTTCAGTAAGCCAGCCTTTCTGTATTAAAATCCTTTTTTTATTGGTCTTATGTAATATTCTAATTTTCAGAGATACTGAATTTTGGGGTTTCACTAGCTGTAAGTAATAATCATCAAAATGAAAAGAAAGAAATGCTTGAAATATATCACACTGTGTGTAACGCATCTATATAAAATATGAGTTTCACTTTTTGAATTGAATTACTGAAATAAATTAACTTTTTGATGAGATTCTAATTTTTTTAAATGCACCTGATAAACATACATTTTTTTTTCCTTTTTCTTACATTGACATTAGCATAATAACATATCTGAGTGTGACCAGGAGATGTTCTTCAGGTGACACACTCATCCTCATGTTGGTGTCCATGCGGGAGGATCTGGGTCAAAGCAGTTCAAGAAGGTCATTAAAAGTGCCAATGGCCATCCGCTTAAAGTTCTAAAATTTGTCTAGATATTTTCGCAGCTCCTACATGCTTGCGAAGTATCCTGTTTGTTGAGACAACAAAGGATGTGTCCAGTAGTTACAGCTGGATCTCTTTTCCAATTGTCTCTACCTTCTCACCCTCTTCAACAAAATTAGCAGGATTGCTTCTTCAATCGAATTAATAATGGGATCCAAGCCGAATGAAGTAAAGAAAGACAGCAAGCACAGCTCTTAGTGTGAAAATGGACCAAAAATTTAATAAATACTGTGCAGTGTGGTATGGGCATTTGGGAGTTGAAAATGAGCAGAGGGGTGTATTTGAAAATGTACGCTTGTAAACTCTATACCCATGTAAATGCGCATAAACCCATGTGAAATACACAGAATTTAGTGTGTTTTTGTGCTAGGTTTTCTTGCCAGCAGTTCTGGTATTCAGAGAAGCTTTTTCAGATGCCCTGTGTGAATAAAGCTTTAGAGATATTTTACTCTTTTTTAAATTTGGTTAAACGTCTTTCTCAACTGCAGCGGATGAATATGAGGAAGATGTTCCAGATGATGATTCAGCACGAAGTTTTTTCCCAGAGAGCTGGCTTTGGCAAATCTATGACCTTAAAGATCCGAAATCAGACCCAAAAGCAAGGTAAGGGATACATATGCTGTCAAACTGATTCTCAAGTACACAAATCAGATTAGGCAATGTCAATTCACAATTCATCATCCCAATGTCAACTCCCAAATCCATCATCATCAATGTTCATCTCTTATTATGTAACTACAGGAATTAGAGAACTTTTCTTAAAAAATATAATCTGCTTCATGATCCATGACTGTATCCAGAGGCATCTAAATTACATCAATTTTCCTAATCTTTCCTTTTCTCATTTCTGTAACCTACAGATTACAATGTACAAACAAAAAAAGGTATATTGCCAGTATGGCAATGGAGACCACTCCATTTTAACTTGACTATAGTATATTAATAGATGCATTCAAAAGGTAATTAAATGAGAAGCTTATACACAGAAACATAGGGTGATGGAAGAAAAAGACCAAGTGTCCATCAAGTTTGCAACTTTTTATTTATATATTTTTTAATTTTTTTTTTTTTTTTTCGTTTAAAATGTTTTATTCCTGTCCCCTTTTCCCTTCTTTCCTCAAGACTGTACATATTCATTTTCTGCACCCTCTTCTGATATTTTATCTTTTAGATCAGTGGTCTCCAAACCGTGTCCCATGAGCCAGATGTTGCCCTTTGCTTGCCTTTATCTGGCCCTTGGGCACTATTTCTCCCAATGACACCAATGATAGGACACTATTCCTGCAACTGATACCAATGATGGGGCACTATTCCTCCCACTGATACCAGTGATGGGGTACTATTCCTGCCACTGACACCAACAATGGGGAACTATTACTCCAACAAATACCAAACATTAGGTATTGTTTACTTCCACTGGTGCCAGAACATTTTCTACTCCCACTGGCCACACTCTGGCCCCCAATGTCTGAAGGACAGTAAATATGGCTCTTTGTTTGGAAATTTTGGAGACCTCCCGCCTTAGATCTTTGACCACTTGCAGCTAGTCTTGCACTTGCCCTCAACCTCAATACAACTAAGAATCTGCAGATCTGAAGATATACATGCATAGTTAGGGGGATGCCATGAAGGTATCAGGCAGAAAATTGTGATCCATGTACTGTACATATACATGCGCTGTCTGCCGAACACCTGGTGGTGTGGCCAGTAAAGTCAGTGTCACTTCACTGTTTATGCAGCAGTGTCTATATTCCCATTGCACACGTTTGTGGAATGTACTTGAGGCTAAGTTTACACCTAAGTGGGCCAAGAGCTGCATTTGTGCGAGCACGGCAGCCCATTCATTTGAGTGCAGGAAAGGTTCCTAAACCTTTTTTAAAATGCAGTGGCAAGGACATTGCATGATGCTGGGTTTTGCGATGCATGGGGGTACCCATTAACCACATAAGGACCAGCCCTATTTCTGACACTTTTTGTTAAAATCAGTATTTTTTGCTAGAAAATTACTTAAAACCCCAAACAGTATATATATATTTATTTTTAGCAGAGACCCTAGAGAATAAAATGGAGATTGTTGCAATACTTTGTCACACCATATTTTCACAGCGGTCTTACAAACATTTTTTTGGGAAAAATACACTTTTTTGAATTAAAAAATAAGAAAACTGTAAAATTAGCCCATTTGTTTTCTATAATGTGAAAGATAATGTTATGACGAGTAAACTGATACCCAACATGTCATGCTTCAAAATTGCCCACGCTCGTAGAATGGAGACAAACATTGGTACTTAAAAATCTCCATAGGCGACACTTTACATTTTTTTTTACAGGTAACCAGTTTAGAAATACAGAGGAGCTCTAGGGGGAGAATTATAACTCTCGCTCTAACGATCATGGTGATACCTCACATGTGGGGTTTGAACACCGTTTACATATGTGGGTGTGACTTGCGTATGCAATATGCTTCTTATTTGAAAAAAAAAAAAAAAATAATGGACTTTTGATACAGACTTGCATGTAAAATCAATTTCTTAAAGTACATCACGGGACACAGAGCCATAAATCATAACATATGGGTTATATAGCCACCTACAGGTGAAGGAACCAATCAGGAAGGATGTCCCCCCATATAACCCCTCCCACACAGGAAGTACCTCAGTTTTGTAGCAAGCAATAAAGACCCCATAGAAGAGGGGAGGGACCTCTGTGTCCCATGATGTACTTCAAGAAATGGATTTTACAGGCAAGTCTGTATCAAAAAATCCTCTATTTTCTTCATACATCATGGGACACAGAGCCATAAATCATAACATATGGGATGTCCCAAAGCAATGCATCTGAGGGGAGAGGGGACACCAAAAAATACCACCATCTGAACTCCAAAAGGATTACACCACTGCCTGCAGGACACTGCAGCCAAATGCAGATTCCTCCTGGGACCTAACATTCACTCGATAGAAATGAGTGCCCTTCTGGCAGCACAAACAAGCTCTCAGTCTTCCGAATCCAAGCTGATTTCAATAAGTAAAACTTAAGTGCACGCATTACATCAAGAGAATGCAATCAAAAAGACCAGTTTTCTGGTCAAAAGAGCCATGGGAACCTGCCCCAGAGGTTCAAAAGGCTGTTTTTGTAAAACCCACCAGCACCAAATTTAAGTCCAAAGGACACAATGGTGGCTTCACAGGTGGAAGCAAAGGTAACATTCCCCAGACAAAGGTCTGAACCAATGAATGGAAAACGATCGGTTCTTGGAAGAAAACTGATGAGGCTGAAATTTGCCCTTTAACCACTTAAGCCCCGGAAGATTTCACCCCCTTCCTGACCAGGGTTTTTTTTGCGATTCGGCACTGCGTGACTTTAACGGACAATTGCGTGGTCGTGCAACACTGTACCTAAACAAATTTGACATCCTTTTTTCCCCACAAACAGAGCTTTCTTTTGGTGGTATTTGATCACCTGTGCGATTTTTACTTTTTGCGCTATAAACAAAAAAAGAGCGTCAATTTTGCAAAAATAACAATATTTTTCACATTTTTTATATGAAATTCCCCAAAAAAAAATGTAAAAATCAAAATTTTTTAACATTTTAGGCCAATTTGTTTTATGCTACATATGTTTGGTAAAAAAAAAATCGCAAAAAGCGTGTTTTGATTGGTTTGCGCAAAAGTTATCGCGTTTACTAACAAAGGGAAAGATTTTTGTCCTTTTTGGTGTTTCTTTTTTAACGCGTAATGGCGGCGATCTGCGATTTTTTTTGCGGTACTGCGACATTGCGGCGGACAGATCGGACTCTTGACTGACAATTTTGACACTTTTGGGGTTACCAGTGACATTACTACAGTAATCAGTGCTATATACAGTATATGCACTGTTACTGCAAAATGACACTGGCAGGGAAGGGGTTAACTTTATTGGGAAAGGAGGGGTTAAGTGTGTCCCTAGGGGCTTGCTTCTAACTGTCATTGGACATGGCTACTGGTGTAGGAACAGTGATCAACGGTCATACATAGTAGAACTGTATGATCACTATTTCTACACAGGGGAGAATGACAGGCGGCTTGTTTACATTAGCCGCCTGCCTTTCTCCCTCTCCACTGACGATCGCCGAGTGACTTCCGAGGGAAAGAGCCGGGGCGGGCGCGCACTCGCCCTCTTTTGGCTCACAAACTAGTGACAGGCAAGTGACGTACCGGTACGTCACTTTGCCTGGCCGGGGCTGACCGCTGCAGTATATGTACTTGCGGCGGGCGGCAACCGGTTAATAGTGCTCAAGGCTAATTTCATATCTACCCCTGCTTGAAGGAAAGATAGAATTCTCCCAATGATATATTTGCGGGGATGCCATTACCTGGCTTCACACCAAGCAATGTAGGATTTCCAGACTCTGTAATAAATGTTTCTTAGCGATTATCAGCGTATGAACTGCAGGATCAGATACACCCTACTCCTTCAGGATTAAGGCTTCAATAGCCAAGATGTCAAATTTAGAGACTGTACAGCAGGGTGGAATATCGGACCTTGAGAGAGTAGGTCCGGACACAGTGGAAGAGCCCAAAGCCTCGTCACTGCCAACCTTTGGATTTGTGCATACCAAACCCTCCTCGGCCAATACAGATGCGGTATCAGCTGGAGGAAAGGCATAAATCAGGGAATACTTCTCCCAAGGAGTCACCAAAGCATCCACTCCGACTGCGAATGGATCCCTGATCCTGGACACAAATCTCTTCAACTTGTTGTTGAACCTGGATGCCAACAGATCTACGTCTGGGACCCCCCAGCATAGGCATATTGATTGAAAAATCTCAGGATTTAAGGACCATTTCCCGGAAACATCTGTTGATGGCTTAAAAAATCTGCCTGCCAGTTCTCTATTCTTGGAATAAAAATTGCTGTCAGGCATGGCACAAACATCTCTGCCCAGGATAAGATTATATCCACCTCTTTCTGGGCTGACTGACTCTTTGTGCCTCCTTGATGGTTGATATAGGCCATGGCCGTGGCATTGCCGGATTGCACCCTGACAAGGTGACCACGAAGTCTGGGGCGTCCAGTATTTTAACGCCCGACTGACTGCTCCATTTTCCAGAATGTTGATGGGGAGACCTTTCTCCACCTAAGATCATTTCCCCTGGATAGTGGCTTTCTCCAGAACCGCTCCCCAGCCGTAGAGACTGTCATCTGTAGTCACCACTTTCCAGGTCACTGAAAGAAAGGATTTCCCCCTTCTCTAGATATCTGGCCAACAACCACCAATTCAGACTCTGATGTACCTTGGTACAAGAGACATGGACCAGTCCAGAGACTGAACCCTTTCAGTCCATGTAGACAGAATCTTGTTCTGTAAGGGTCTGGCATGGAATTGAGCATAGGGAATTTCCTCGAATGCGGACACAATCTTCCCTGGTAACATCATGCAGACGTATAGAAGGATATCTCAGCCTTACTACAGACCAAACTAGATCCTTCAGGTCTGTGACCTTTTTTGTTGGCAAGAATATCTTTGCCTGTACCATGTCCAGAAGAAGACCCAGATATTCCAGAGGCTGGACCGGCTGTAATGCTGACATTGCTAAGTTCAGTATCCAACCCAGACGCTGTAGGAACTGTACTGTCTGGAGGACATTTCGGCTTAGAGCCGAAGCAAATCGATCTATTAGTAATAGATCATCCAGATATCCTATTACAGATATCCCTGGGGACCTTAGAACAGCCAACACTGGAGCTAGGATCTTTGTGAATACTCTTGGAGCTGTGGCTAACCCGAAAGGCAGGGCCACAAACTGAAAATTACGGTTTTCTATTGCAAAGAGTAGAAACCTTAAAGGAACCTAGAATATAGGCACGTGAAGATATGCATCCCTGATGTCTATAGATGCTAGAAATTCCTCTCTGCCGAGGGAGGCTATGACTGAACGATTGACTCCATACGGAAAGTACGACCGTTCAGATACTGGTTAGAGTTTTGAGATCCAGAATAGGTCTCACTCCGCTTAGTTTGTGGATTATAAACCAGTTTGAGTAAAAACCCCTGAACCTTTCATTCTCCGAAACCTCCATCATGAACACCCGAAATTCCAGTTTGTACCCCTGCGAAATGCTGGAGATAACCCAGTTGTCTTGGATCGATTCCACCCAAACCTTTGAGAACTGCAGCAGCCTTCCCCCCACCCAAGGGAGTGGGGGCGCCCCTTCACAGAGTAGGCTTAGAAGAAGACTTGGCTGATCTCTAGGCCCAGGGCTTTTTCTGACCCTGCCCTGAAGGCTTGGTTTCCAGACCCAGATGGTTGAGCCTGTCGCCCCCGTCTCGAATTAGAAGCACTGGTAGTATGAGTGCTGGGGATCTCAAAAGATTGAAGCTTGCTCTTCCTTTTCACAGGTAGCAACTTACTCTCCCCCCCCCCCCCCGAAATCTTTTGGATATACTTATCCAGATCATCACCAAAGAGGCATTCTCCCTGAAAAGGGAAGCCAGCCAGTAACTATTTACATGGTAATTCCACATTCCAGCTCTTTAACCAAAGGATTCTGAGCATATGCACTGTCATCAGAGCAACTTGTGACATTTGCCTTATGGAAACCTTCAAGAGCATTTACTGCGAAACAAAGTGCGAGGTAGATCTGACAGATCTTCCACAGACTTTCCGTGAGAAGGAACTGTCTTGTACACTCGCTTCATACGGTCTTTTAAAGATTGACAAACTCCTATGGCCGCTACTGCTGGTTGAATCGTAGATCCTGCAACCCCAAAGGAGGCTTTAAAAAAAGATTCCAACATCTTATCTGCTGGATCTTTAAAAACCTGTGCATTATCCACAGGGCAGGTTAAACTGTTGTTAACCAAAGAAATGGCAGTTTCCACAGTGGGTATATGCCTCCATAGGATAAAAACCTTTTAGGAGGAATAAAAAATCCTAATTAAATGGTCCCAAATTATTATACATTTCTTGCTCCACGAGTGGATGTATGGGAAATGTCCGAGGACTATGAGGAGGGAGCAATGAGCCTAGAGAGGAAAAGGAGACATCAGCCGTCTCTAAGGGAGGAAATTTGTGTCCAGACTGGACCATTTCAATAAGAGACTGAACCAAAAATCTCTGGGTTTGAGAGGCTGACAGAGACTCCTCTGACCCTGACTCCCCAGAAGTGGAAACCTCAGCTTGACCTTCTGTAGGGTCATCATCAGCTACTTCCACATCCTACGCCCAATCCTGAACTAAAATCAGGGGGTGGCTCAGGTAAGGGGGGATCTATCATGTTTCTTCCCTCTTTGTGATGCTGCAATTATGTCAGCAATCTTCCCTGAAGGCTAGCTAAGTCTGAGGCCAAATTGTCCTTAGTGACGTAGGTTGCACCTGGGGTAGCTACTATGCTTGACAAACGTAATGGCTCAGATTGGCTAGTTGCCTCTGGCTGTTCAGGGGGAGTAGACACAGGAAGCATGGCTAGGACCTTCAAGGCCTAGCGGTGGCATCACAGTGCCCCTTCCAACTGTACCCCCCCCAGCCTTCTTTGGGGCAGACGTTGGAGCAAGACAAACTTGAGGTACTAACTTAAGTGTACTCAAGGCTTGTGCCAAGCTCATACAGCTTATCGCACACAGCACTTATTATCCCAAGATATAGGACCTGTTTGTGCCAGTAACATACACCAACAGTGACTCACGCAACCCAGCTTCTGCTGCTCTGTGTCCCCTTCAGCCTCAGCAGAGGCTAGCGTGGTTGAAACAGTTCTTTCTAAATCGCACCCATTTATGCTGTACTGCACATGTGTGGCGTGTTATGTGGCGTCCATGTGCACACCAATTGCGTTCAAACACGCCCTCCATGTGGCGTATGCCTGTATTTAAAGGCGAAGATTCTCGCGCATGAATAGGCCTTCGCTACAGACACACTATCAAGGGACTAGACGAACATGCGGGCGCTTATGTGGCACATTTTAATCACTAAGGAAAAATCAGAGCTTTTAACAAGATGTATTTTGCATAGCTTAACATCCACAGTCTCATGCACACATTGGTTTGTCACAGCTGACACCTTTCAGGTAATCAGCACAGGATGAAAACAGTGTGTCAGAAAAACAAGCACAGAAATAATGCTTTACAAGATGTATTTTACCTAGGCTTAACATCCATAGTCTCATGCAGAGACTCACATGGCACTCGGTCTCTGTTATCTTTTTAAAGGGAACAGTGGATAAAATATTTACAATCTGCAATTATGCCAGCAATTTTTACCTTCAAGGTTTGCTGTGTGTGTAAATATTTTAAATTGGACTCACCAGTCCTGCTGCAGGATTCTATATGAAGCAGGAATCCAATCTTCACCTATCATGGCGATCTTTGTCCTGGCGACCTTCAAGGACTGAGTCCCCTTATTTTAGAGGGGCCACGGCCTTGGACCTGTAGAGCTCCCTACACAAAGCGCCTTTGGGGTTTGGTATTCCAAGGGTCTGGATCCCAGGGTCCAGCGCCAAAAAGGACAGCATTACAGGCAAAACCTTGTATCTGCTTCCCGAGGCTCAGGTACCATCTTTTTAGTCCACTGACTGTTTTAGATGGATCTGATAGCTAACCCTCTAGATTCAGTGATCTTTGAACTGGGTATGTAGCATATCTTCTTTCATTCTTGAAGAGAATGTGGTGAGACTCTCTACAGTGAACATCACCTTTAAACACTGGCGAAAAAACGGAGGTACTTCCTGTGTGGTAGGAGTTTTATAGGGGGACATCCTTTCTGATTGGTTGCCAGTGTCCTTCACCTGTAGGTGGCTATATAACCCATATGTTATGATTTATGGCTCTGTGTCCCATGATGTATGAAGAGAAAGTCATTTAAAAAAAAAAAAAATAGACTCTATATGGCATGACGTTGCTCCGGTCCTCCAAGGCCATAAAGTTAAGTGGGGGTCATCTTGCCCTCACTCGACTTCCTGCCCAGGACTGCAACTGATTGGATCATTTTCTCCACTGCCGACATTCTGGTAAGCAGGGAAAATGACGGGGAAGCGGGGGGGGGGGGCACCTCACCCACCACCCATACAAGTGATCCCGCGGCAAACCTTCTTCTGGGACCACTTTTATGTGAAAGAGGACCACTGGCCATGTAGAGAAATACTGGGGCAATGGCAGCTATCTGCTGCCATAACCCCGGTATTTAACATAAAATTAGCAACGTAAATACACGGTGGGCGGCCTGGAAGTGGTTTACAAATTATAGCCCCGCGGGTCTGCAAAAGAGCAGCCCGGTTTGGTTGCAGGTGGTTGCGGGAACAGGAGTGATTTGCAGGCTATCCAGCACCCCCAACCACCTGCACAAGTGTGAACCCAGCCTAAAGGTAGCAGGTGCTGCAGCAACAGCCAGCTGGAGACTGGAAACATCACAGATCAGTGTACTTATATATTTGCCAGCGCACCATAGATCTTCAAGCAATGTTTAAACAACAAATATGTATATGGACTTTACAGTATATAGCTTGTAGTGTGGGAGTAAATGCAGGGCTGGCCAAGACGTTGTGCTGCCTGGGTCCAAGAATGAAATGCCCCCCCCCCCCAAAAAAAAAGAATCACACCCAACAAAAGGCCCTCGCATCCATTATTTTGATATCATGATATTTGCCCACGCAAACATGGCCTGCACTAAACACAGAAGTGTCAACCTAGATTAAGGGCCAGTTCATACCAGGATCACATGGGAACACGCGCTTTCCCACGGGGAGCATTTTGACAGTCCGTTCATTTGAATGGGGTGCAAAAAGTAACAGACAGAAAAGTAGTGTTTGCACACTGCATGAACCTGCAAA
Organism: Pelophylax lessonae; assembly: GCF_965119305.1. Classification (NCBI taxonomy): domain Eukaryota; kingdom Metazoa; phylum Chordata; class Amphibia; order Anura; family Ranidae; genus Pelophylax; species Pelophylax lessonae. Next base: position 594,947,929 of record NC_138768.1, read on the forward strand.
GTACTGTGGTACAATGCGATTTTGTGCCTGTAAACACACTGCATTTGGGGTGCCATTAAAAAATATTGGTACCCACATGCAGCAGATCGCAAAGGTAGTGTGTTCATCTGCTGCGTGGGAAACGCACACACAGCTCACCTTAGCCACACCGACCGTGTGCTGGTGTTAACCAGCCCTCAATCAACCAGGTATAATAGGGAGCCCCCCACACATGACACGAGCATGACATTTACAATCTTTAGAATTTACAATCAATCCCCTATACAGCCCAGCGATCTCCATTGCTGCATGCAGTCTACCTCCCGGGAAGGAGGAGAGGACAGGGTGTCCAGACCGGGACTCACCTGGGACCCACAGACAGTCCAGCATGGGTGCAGCCTACGGCAGAGCCCCTAGAGTGACACCTTCCATCAGTATCCCCTAACACACCTTTTCACCTTAGTGCTTGGTGTGCTAGGCAGCTGGCAGGAAAAGGCTTTAAAAAAAAAAAAAAAATAATCAACATGCGCAGTTGTGCAGTTGTGGAGCCAGCAGAATAGTGAACTGTGGTGGTTCTCAGATCTGCCTCTGATCGGACAATGGGGATTGTGAATAAAAGCCATGCTTGATGTGTGCTATGGTGTCACTGCACAGGCTTGCACCCAGACCTGCCCTGCTGCCTGATCCAAAAACAAGCTCAAAAGTGCACCAATCAGCTGCCTCCAAATGGCAATAAGTGGATTTTCCTCCTCTCCGTGGATGGTTGGCAACACAGACACTGATTGAGCGGCATGTCTGTTCAACAGAAGTCCATTGTTAGATCAACTTCTGTTGAGCGGCAGTGGGGAAACATGGAACACACACACAGTATACACACACACACACACTATACAGTACATACAGTATACACACACAGTATATATACACACACACACTATACATACAGTATATACACACACACAGTATACACACATACAGTATACATACTGTAAGGGATTAGCTCGGTGGTAGGCGTGGATGACCCCTTTGGGGGTGCGTTTTCACAGAGAGATAGCCCAAAAGTGCTTGCAAACAACAGGTTTATTCTTCAAACAAGTGCATGCAGCAAAACATCCAAAATAAAATAAAACAAAATAAATCCTTGCCTCTGTGGGCGGCTACCTTCTCACAACTGGAACCTACCTAAGAAGTCTTTCCAACCTACTGTTGGGCCGACACTGCTGATCCTACAGCAGACACTCAAATGTCCATTTGTTTGCTTTTCACACAGCACAAACATTGTCCATTGAACATGTCCCTTTGTTTTCTTTCACACAGCACATGTCCATTTATAACAGGATCCTTTACTCTTCACACTCTTCACATGGAACACTTTGTCTTCTCACCTTTGAGACGTCTTCACTCGTGGTTACCCTCCTTAGCTTCACATCGCTGTAGGGGGTCTTCTCCCATGCTCACCAGCTTGTCGGGAGGCACACATCCGACTGTCCCCCTCTCCCAGCCTACACGGCGACAGGCGGCAGCAGTCCTTCTCCCATGCCCACCAGCTTCGGGAGGTACACGTATGTCTGTCCTCCTCTCCCAGCCTACACGGCGACAGGAGGCAGCAAACAATAGGACTTTCTCTGAACAAATTATAGAGCCTTAACTCCCTCATTCTGAACAGGTGAAGGCCTTTCAACTTCCTGCTGGCTAGCTCTGTAGCCAACACCCTAAATTAATTAATGGACTTCTCAATCAGGTGGAAATGTATCTCCTTCCTGTGACTACATTCCCAGATTTAGCTGACTTCCTGTCACATACCCCCCCCTCTTGTTTCAACCCTAGGGTTGGGACACATATTTCCAGGCACGCATGTGTCAGGCACTGCTGACTCACTGATAAGCCTCCTATTATCCTCAAGCTTCCGGATGAAACTGTTTTGTCATCTTCATTGACGGATTTCTCATAAATGCCACACAGTTTGTCTCTCATCTCATATACACATTCTTCAACTGCATTTTTGGCATCATTTTGCTCCTTCTCGTTTCTGTCATCTTCATTGACAGCTTTCTCATAAATGTCAGACAGCTTGTCCCTCATAACCGTCTGTCCAATCCACCATGGAGGACCGTGATCCATAGGCAACTCAATTGGGCTAGTCTTAATGTCTTCAACATTCTTAAGACGCCTCTCTCTGCAATCCATAAATGTTTTCCACAAAACTTTGAGAACCTTTGCTTCACTAAGCTTTGTTCCAAGTAGGGACTCTTGACATCCCTCTGTGACTTGAGTTGCCTCTCCATACATCTGTACACAATCATTGACTTTTTGTTGTAAAAGGGAATGATCTTCCTTCTTGAGCTTTGCTTGCTCTAAGATGCTGTGCAGAGGATTTTCCAATTGAGACAACAGGCTGTCACACATTTCTTCAAAGTGACCCCTGTTCCTTTTCCCAGAGATATCAATATCATTCACCAAACATTTCATATTCATAGGCAGATCTGAAGCATTTGCACTCATCAACTTCTTAAACTTTTCGCCCTCCTGAGCGAGTCGCAGTAAAGGCCTACTATTTGATTTGATATTCAGTTTATATTTCTTGCCAAACTCTTCACAGAAGAAGCCAACCAGAACATCATCAACTTTCCTTCCACCAACATAGGGGTCAAAGGCAACAACACAGTTGAACCCAGCGATCTGGGTGGTATCCATTATAGACCTCCTCTCTGCATCAGTGAAGAAGCATGGAACTGCAACACATTCTTTTACAGGTTTCTTCAATGCACTTTCTGCTGAACTATTTGACCGCTCAAGGTCACCTAGTTCTTTTTCTCTATCTGAATTCCACATGGAATGCATCTCAAGATCACGATCAAACTTCTGCCACCCGTCTTTCACCAGTTCCATTTTGGAAACACTCCCTGAAAGGCACTTATTCATTTGCTTCACGTTTTCACCAACAGCCTTAGTTTTCTCCACTAGGTGGCGTTTGCTTTTTTCTCCCAGATTTATATCACTTGCTTTAGTTTTCTCCGCTTTAGTTTTCTCCACTAGGTTTTCAGCCTGAACTGAGAAATCATCACATTTCTTACACAGCTCCTTTGTTTGCTGAAGTTCTAATGATACATTTTCCAATGCTTGAAGTTTTTGAAGGAACGGTTTATTCCAAAGGGGTGATTCAAGCCACATGTCATCACATTTCTGGGGCTCACTCAGGACAGACCCCAAAACACTGATCCTTTTAAAAACTGCATCAGGCACACTATCCCCTCTTTGGGACAGATCCTCTGTTGCCTGGAATTCCTCTTCCAGTTCCTGCAACGGAATCTTCATCTCTTCTACTTGCTGTTCTAAGGCTCGCTTAGACTTTTCTAGCTCCTGAACGCTTTTCACAACATCATCCTTGGAGCTGACCAATTCTTCCATTTCTGTACGCAGCTGTTTAACACTTTCTAGTTCAGCCTTACACTCTAGAGCTTCCTCCAAAGAGCGAGCCAAGAACAGGGCTTTGCTCTCGTTATCACGCACCTCCGTTTCTGCACGTGCGCGTTCTTCTGCATATTTTGCAGACACAGTCTTCTCTTCACCAAGCATCTGATCAAACTTCTTTTTCACATCTTCAACACACTGTAATGAACCAACGCTTTCTTCCATGCGTTTTTTCATATCCGCTATCTGAGCTTGCAATGTTGCGACTTGCTCTGATAGGTTTTTCTTTGCTTCCGCCTCCTCTTTTAATTGTTCCAGGAAGCCATTTTTCTCATCTTCCATTTGTTTGAGCTTTGTGCTAAAACTCAGCCTTTGACACCTCTCTTCCTGTAAGAGTTCCTGCGTGTCTTGCAGCTGCGATTCCAAGATAGAAAAATCTTCCGCAATTTCTCTAGATTTGCTGTCTGCTTGAGAAAGCTGATTTGTAACATTGTCCAACTCAACCTGCAGTCGGTTTGCCTTCTCTGACAGCTTAGCACACAATCGGTCACCTTCTGACACCTTGACTTGCGATTCCAGAAGCTGTGCCTCTACTTTTTCCCTCTTATGTTCACAATCTCCTTTTCCCTGCATAAGAGCCTTCACCTCATTGGCTAGCATCTGGGAATAAGAATGTAATTCTGCCACACAGGCTTCTTTCTCCTTTAACTGCTGCTGGAAACGTTGGGCTTCACCTTTCCAACTTTCACAGTCTGCACGTAATTCATCTACCACATTGCTCAAAGTAGTGAGCTCATACACAGTACTCAGTAATTTAGCCTCTCTTTCACTTTTCTCTTTGTCGCTGAGAGACAATGTCGCTTTCAGAGCAACATTCTGTTCCTGCGACTCCTGCAGGTCTATTTTTGTAACTTCCAAACACTGAAGACTTTTTTCCAGCTGATTACGCAACTCCAACATTTCACACATACTTTGCTTCTGCAAAGTCTGAATTTCACTTTCCTTTTCCATGAGGATGGTATCTTTCTCCATTATAGTCTCTCTGCGTTTTTGCAACTCGACCAAAAGAAGAGCAGTGGATTCTTCCCACTGTAACACATGAGACTTGAGTAGTTCATTCATTTCCTGCAAGTTTCTATGCTCCATTTTAAGCAATTCCAAGGCTTGTTCCTTTTCTTCCATTTTCCGTTGCAAGGCATCCAACTCAGCCCTGCACACATACTCGGTTTCCTCCAAACCGATGGCCTCCATTGGCTGCTGGCGTCTCTGTTTCCAGCCTGCCATGCTCTCTTGGTGATCCTTTTGTTGAGCTGCAAAGCTCCGTTGTTTCAGCATCTCCCCCATTTTGGGTTTACTTTTCATCTGAGAACCCTGCGTCTCCAAAGCAGTTTCATTTGCCCCAGTGTTGCTAGGAACAACAACTTTTCTCTTTAGCCGATTCCGTTCAGGCATGGATGGGGCTGGTTCAGACGGCAACATCCCCTCCATCCATAGAATCCGATCTCTCATTTCATCTATCTTTGCATTTTTCAGGCGTTTGGACCGCCCCATCTTCAATAACTCCACAAACAAATTTTTCACAGTCCAGCAAACAATTTTCAGACCACTGTCTCTTCAACACATGTAGTTTTTCTCTCTCTTGCAGGATCTCTTTTCCTGCGCACACAGTTTGTGCAGTCACTTGCACCAGACACAACAAAGTTCATCAAATAATTTTGAGACCGCTGTCTCTTTAAAACACTTTTTTTTTTTTTTTTTTTTCTGTCAGGATCTTCTCTCCTGCACACATAGATTGTGCAATCTCATGCACCAGACAAAGTTCATCAAACATATGCACTCCATTGCAGGGATCTCTGCTTATGCCCACTGTATACCTCCACCATATGTAAGGGATTAGCTCGGTGGTAGGCGTGGATGACCCCTTTGGGGGTGCGTTTTCACAGAGAGATAGCCCAAAAGTGCTTGCAAACAACAGGTTTATTCTTCAAACAAGTGCATGCAGCAAAACATCCAAAATAAAATAAAACAAAATAAATCCTTGCCTCTGTGGGCGGCTACCTTCTCACAACTGGAACCTACCTAAGAAGTCTTTCCAACCTACTGTTGGGCCGACACTGCTGATCCTACAGCAGACACTCAAATGTCCATTTGTTTGCTTTTCACACAGCACAAACATTGTCCATTGAACATGTCCCTTTGTTTTCTTTCACACAGCACATGTCCATTTATAACAGGATCCTTTACTCTTCACACTCTTCACATGGAACACTTTGTCTTCTCACCTTTGAGACGTCTTCACTCGTGGTTACCCTCCTTAGCTTCACATCGCTGTAGGGGGTCTTCTCCCATGCTCACCAGCTTGTCGGGAGGCACACATCCGACTGTCCCCCTCTCCCAGCCTACACGGCGACAGGCGGCAGCAGTCCTTCTCCCATGCCCACCAGCTTCGGGAGGTACACGTATGTCTGTCCTCCTCTCCCAGCCTACACGGCGACATGAGGCAGCAAACAATAGGACTTTCTCTGAACAAATTATAGAGCCTTAACTCCCTCATTCTGAACAGGTGAAGGCCTTTCAACTTCCTGCTGGCTAGCTCTGTAGCCAACACCCTAAATTAATTAATGGACTTCTCAATCAGGTGGAAATGTATCTCCTTCCTGTGACTACATTCCCAGATTTAGCTGACTTCCTGTCACAATACACACACATACAGTATACACACACACATACAGTATACACACACATACAGTATATACATGCACACAGTATACATACAGTACACGCACACATATATAGTATATACATACACACGCACACACAGTATATATATAGTATACACACACATACAGTATATATACAGTATACACACAGTATACAGTTACACACACATACAGTATACACACACACACACACACACACACACACAGTATATACACACACGCACAGTATACAGTTACACACACACACAGTATATACATACACATACAGTATATAGATACACTATACACACAGTATACACGCATTCAGTACATATACACATACAGAATATATACACACAGTATATACACACACACACACACACACACACACACACAGTATATACTGTACATATATACACACACACACAGTATATACATACACATACAGTATATATACAGTATATACACAACACATACAGAGTATAAATACAGTATACACACATACAGTATATATCCACACACACAGTATACACACATACAGTATATAGATATACTATACATACAGTACACACGCTGTACCGGGAAGTCAGACACAGTGTATGTGAGACTGGAAGCAAAGACATGATACTGGGAAGAGATTACATCTGTTAGGAACAGAAGACTTGTAATAAGACTCCTCCATGTGAGAATGTCATCATGTCTCTGAGTGAGTAATAAACCTTTCCCTGGTTAAGAAGCACACCCAGCCTGTGTGTGTAACTTGCTGAGAGAACACTGGCAGCATTGCTAGCAACACCCCGAGAGACCTTACTTCTAAGGGACATAACAATGGTGACGAGGATTGTGGATTTTAGCACACATGGCCTTCATAGGGTTTATGCAACCATTTGATCCTGCTGCTGAGTCATGGTGCTCCTGGGTGGAGAGGCTGGAGCAGTATATGGAAGCAAATAGTGTGGCTGTAGAAAAGAAAGTTGCAGTTTTCCTCACAGCATTGAGTCAAGCTGCATATGGTACTCTCAGAGACCTAATTTCTCCAGACAAGCCGGCCTCTAAGCCCCTGCCTGAGTTAATTCAGAAGCTACATGTGCACTACAAACCGCAGCCATTAGAAATTGCAGAGCAGTTTAAATTCTACAGTAGGAGGCAGCAGGCCGGGGAGGACATAAAGACATATATCCTTGCTTTACATAAACTAGCTGCCACTTGTCAGTTTGGAGACTACCTGCAGACAGCTCTCCGCAACATGTTTGTCATGGGACTCTGCGACCCAGCCATACAGAAACGTTTACTCACAGAACCCGACCTGACGAAAGCCACTGACCTTGCTACTTTAATTGAGTTGGCTACATGGGACACCACCCTACTGAAGGCACCACCTGAAACTCCTGCAAGCCAGGGTGAAGAAAATTTCCACACTGCTATCACCCAACACCCAAGACGGCCGTCCCCAAATCAGCCTAAACCTCGCCACCCTAATTCTTCTGTCTCTAGGACGCCGACTTGCTACCATTTGTGGTAACACTACTCACAGTGCATCTGCTTGCAAGTTCAAGGATGTCGTTTGTTTTCTCTGTGGAAAGACTGGTCATATTGGGCGTGTTTGACGCAGCTCCCGCTCCCCGAACACTACCACAAAAGGTAGACATAAACAGACATTTCGTGTGGATACGGACAATAACAGCTTTAGCTCTGATGAGGAGACCTGTGTCCAGCATGTTGGACTGCTTCGAGTGGCTGGGAGTACTCCTGCAATAAAAGTGGATGTCACACTGAATGGCTGTCCTGTCTCCATGGATGTTTATACAGGGGCGGCTGTGTCTGTCATTTCATGGACTGATTTAAAGGCATCGGGTCTGTCCCTACCACTCCGACCTACAAATCTCACACTACAAACCTACAGCAAGGAACTACTACAGCCCTAGGGTTATGTGAAACCCCTTGTTACATTAGGCAACTGCAGTCAAACTCTACGCCTTTATGTTGTAAGTAAAGGAGGTCCTCTGTTGTACGGTAGGGACTGGATCAAAGCTCTGGGCATGCCTCCTTTTGCGATTGCCCAATGTACATTGCTTTCTGAAGTAGACCATTGGGTGGAATCCCTGAAGTCTGTAACGCTCCTGCGTTTTTATTATAGGCTGCAAAATCTCCACTCAGTAGTCATGCAGAGATGTGTTGAATACCAGATCCAACTCTCCAGGACTCATCACCGTGGGCCTGTCAGCTTCAACATACAGATATATACACACTCAATGAGATGTTCCTGGAGTGATAGGATGTATATGATAGTATGAAGGTGATGTGCTGAAGGGACAGGTGTGAACAGTGACAAGGATGGTAAACACTTGATAGGTTTGTACAGGAGAGTTCAAGATGGTATTAGGAATGCAGATAGGTTAGTATCGAGTATGCTAACAGGTGGTGAGGACAGCAGATGACAAATACAGGATAGACTAACCCAGTGCAAGATAGATAGTAGTAGACAGGAGAGCTAGCAATCTAAGCAGCAGTGCAGATGATAGATGGTAGTAGGCTCAAGAGCTAGCAATCTATGTAACAGTGCAGATGATAGGATAGTATGGATATGTAGTAACAGTCCTTAATGTGCATAGGTAGATAGTGCAAGTAAGATTATGGAGGGTTCCCCTGCGGGGTACTTATCACAAGTAATGTTAGTAGTTAGAGAGGTCCAGTAGAGGAGGAATGATCCGGTAGCGAGATACAGGGATCAGTAGCGAGGTTCCGGTCTGCTCCAGGTAAAGGGAATAGCTGGAGGTTCCGATCATGAGTCAAGCTTGAAAGCATGTGGATACACAAGGCAGGTTGAACGAACAATGTGAGTGAGACCGCCGGCGGTTGAAATAGCAGCCCTGCGGCGCTCAGCAGTGACATCATCGTTCTTAAAGGTATATGCGTACCACCTGAAGAGAAAGGTGGGACGCATTACAGAGAAAGTGGTGATTAAGGGTACCGGAGGTACCAGAATCTTACAAAGTCATGCTTTAAGGAGGTTTTTGAGGACTCTTTGGGCACCGTAAAAGGAAAGATGGCCCACCTCCTCTTGAAGCCTGGTGCTACACCTCATTTTTGTAAGGCAAGATCAGTACCTTTTGCCTTGCAGAAGAAAGTGGAAGCAGAGCTGGACCACCTATTGGCTGAAAAGATCATAACGAAAGTTGATGGAAGTGAATGGGCATCGTCAATTGTGCCTGTCAAGAAAAAGAATGGAGACATTAGGATTTGTGGGGATTTCTGGGTTGCCCTGAACAGCCAACTTCTTGTGGATCAATACCTATTGCCTCGACTTGAAGATCTATTTGGCTCACTGGCTGGGGGGCAAAAGTTTACAAAAATAGACTTAAAGCAAGCTTACCTGCAAGTACACCCAGATTCACACCATCTATTGACTATTGACACACATAAATGATTATTCCAATATAACCGCATGTTTTTTGGCATAGCCCCAGCTCCAGCCATCTGGCAGGGGATCATGGATGAGGTCCTGGCAGGTATATCTTTCACCCAATGTCTACTAGATGACATGCTCATCACCGGTTCCACTGAGGAAGAACACAAGACTCCAAAGGTATGGTATACGTGTCAATCTTTCAAAATGCGAATTTCTCAAGTTTCGACTGTAATTTTGTGCCCACACGGTGGACCGACATGGGTTACACACTATTGAAGAAAAGGTTTAAAGCCCTTACCCATGCCCCTGCTCCCCAGAATGTCACACAGCTCAGGTCCTACCTTGGCCTCCTAAATTACTACCACCGTTTCTTGCCGAACCTAGCACACCAGCTCTACCTGTCTCTACATCGCATACTGGATGCAAAAGCTAAATGGATATGGACAGAAAAATGTGAAGAAGCTTTTTGGCTTTCTGAAGAACTCCTGTCTTCTCAAGTTCTGGTCCACTATGATTTAAAGAAACATGTCACCTTGGCTTGTGACGCCTCGCCTTATGGACTGGGGGCCGTGCTTTCCCATGTCATGCCAGATGGCACAGAGCTCCCCATTTCTTTTGCCTCCATGTCTTTAACCTCAGCATAACAAAACTACTCCCAGATAGACAAGGAAGCTTTGGCCATTGTATGGGTCACAAAAAAATTTCACACATACATCTATGGTCAGGAGTTCACCCTTATCACTGACCACAAACCTCTGTTGTCAATACTTAACCCTCAGAAAGGAATTTCTACAACAACAGCATCTCGCTTACAAAAGGTACTCTTTATTTTTGGGAGCTTATACTTATTCTATCAGATACCGCTCCCATGATACCCATGGCAATGCAGATGCATTTTCCAGATTGCCACTTGGAGACCACCCACCAAGAGACGTACGCGTAGTGGAAATACACAGGCCGCGATCCTGCATGTCCACCTCCCTAATTGCCAGACATACAGTCACAGATCCCTTCCTGTCTCAGATATTCTCGTATGTTCAGACTGGATGGCCAGAGAAAGTTACGGGTGGATTTCGTCTGTACTTTGCCAGAAAATGTGAGCTTGTGACTAATGCTGGTTGCCTACAATGGGGCAAAAGAGTGATTGTACCTCAGTATTTGCAACCAACCATGCTAAGGATACTGCATGAAGGCCATCCTGGTGTGCTACGCATGAAGCAGTGAGCCCAGAGCTATGTTTGGTGGCCACAAATGGATACAGCAATTGAAGATTATGTGGCTCAATGTCCTGGGTGCTGTCAAGCTCAGCGACCCCAAAAGAGAGGAACCCTGCAACCTTGGCCATAGCCGACAGACCCGTGATCAAGACTCCATCTTGATTTTGCTGGCGCAATCCAGGGTAAAATGTATTTGATCGTGGTAGATGCACATTCAAAATGGCCGGAGGTTTTTCAAATGCCTTCTATTACCTCAGCTGCTACCATTCTAGTCTTTAGGAAGCTCTTTGCTCAATATGGCGTTCAATTGCCAACAGCCATAGTCTCGGACAATGGAACTCAATTTACATTGCATGAATTTCATTCCTTCCTCAGTGGCTTGGGCATCCAACACTACAAAACAGCTCCTTATCATCCAGCCTCTAATGGGCTGGTAGAACAGTTTGTGCAGACGTTTAAGAAGCACTTACTGTCCACTCTGGACAGGTTGGAATGTCAGAAGAGAAGCTGTTGGAGTTCCTGACCATGTACTGAAACACCAAACAGAATTACAGAGTTTTGCCTCCTTGGCTTCCTGCCATTATTGATGGACCTCTTGGAAGAAGAATGTACCTTGTTCGCCTAGAGAATGGCGTTTATGTTCGATGACACCTTTCACAATTGAGAAAGCACATTTGCCGACCACTAGAGATAAACCCGACCCCTCTTTCTAACCAACAACCAGAGTCTACTCTGAGCTCTGCTGGTGACATATGGTATGGTGTTTGGCATGATCCCACAAGTTTACAACCAACCCAATGAAACGGTTGCTGACCATATTCCTGAGGAGCCCAGCCATGTGCCTGGAGTTACAGAGATTGATTTGACTGTTGGACACCCAGTGACATCTCCAGAACCTTTGACCGTCTCTATCCCTCCCAGTGCTGTGCCACTTCGTAAGTCTACCCACCGAAGACATCAAACTTCTCGTTGGCAAAACGCTGAAATCTTACGGGACACATTGGAGTTCAGGAAATGGAGACAAAGGGCTCATAAAGTGCTGCGGAAATCACAGAACTGAGTTGGAGATAGTACTTGCTGAACTGATCCTGCTTGCCTTTTTATGTTATGTGTTGAACATTTTGTTCTCTTGTTATTGTTGTTGTTTTTTGTTTTTTTTTGGGAAAGAGAGGAGGCGTGATGTTGGGATGTTGGTGCAGGATCACTGTGACCCTTCCCTTTTATCTCCTGATGCATGATGGGGGGGGGGGGGGGGGGGGCTGTACCGGGAAGTCAGAAAAAGTGTGTGTGAGACTGGAAGCAGAGACATGGTACTGAGAAGAGATTACATCTGTTAGGAACAGAAGACTGTTGTAATAAGACTCCTCCATGTAAGAATGTCATCATGTCTCTGAGTGAGTAATAAACCATTCCCTGGTTAAGAAGCACATCCAGGCTTTGTGTAACTTGCTGAGAGGATACTGGCAGCATTGCTAGCAACACCCCGAGAGACCTTACGTCTAAGGGACATGCCATATACACACATACAGTATATAGATACATTATACATACAGTATATACAGTATATATATATATATATATATATATATATATATATATATATATATATATATATATATATACACACACACACTATACATACAGTATACACACATTCATACAGTATATGTACACACACACACAGTATATACATACACACGCACACAGTATATATACAGTATATATACTGTATACACACACACCAGCACTTTCCCTCTAAAAGTCAGCCCGATTGAACACACTGCTGCTGCTCCCATCTCCTGGCATGCTGGTACTTGTAGTGCCCCAGCAACTCACAGACATTGGATGTGATAATACAGGAGAGGAGGAGAGGGCAGGTAAAGATTAGGGAGGCGTAGCAGAGATTGGGGGAGACATTTAGAACATGTCCTTCCTCCAGAAGCAGTGCACTGCTGCTCACACAAAAAATCCATCTAACAGCCTCAGAGACAGGAAGAGGAAACACAGCCTCCCCCTCCCCCCTCCTCACCAGGGTAAGCACTGACAGGAATACATTTAATTTAGCTTCCCCAGCTCACCACCTTCTATGAGGCTGCAGCCCGTCCAACACTGCAGGCTGTGTACACTCCTCTGCTCTCCTCTCCTCCAGCAGTCCGCATCTCCTGCTCTGAAGTCAAATAAGGCGTGCTGGGGAAGGGGGTGGGCACACTATGTTCCCATTGGCTGAGGAGGCAGTGGAGAGGCGGAGCAGCTATAGCCTTGTGATTTTTCAGTAAAATTATGTCAGTAACAGACATTTCAGGGACAGATATAAAAAATCACAGCCTTTGCCGCTCCTCTTAAATAGGGATGATCGAATGGTTCGGGTCGACCATCGGTTCGACCCGAACATTGACTGTTCGAAATTCGGCCGAATTTCGAACTTTTTGCTGAAATAGTTCGGAATTCGGCAACCAGAACCGACCAAAATGCAACGGGACAGGAACTGGGCTTTAAAAGCCCGTGATTGGACCAGAACCATCAGTAAAAGCCAATTGAGGGGGCAGGAGGATGCTAGGAATGTGATTAGAGTGACTAGGGGGTCCAGAGGGGGTCCAGAGTAGTGAATACGCCCCCCAGTATATAAGATAGCCCCGCCAAATCTCTAGCACTTTAATACAGGGCTGTGGAAGAGAGTAGAAGCAGTTCTGTTACTCCTGCTTCAAAAGTGTTATTTAGCAATTATTAGTGTGAGGAAAGGGATATCTAGTGTAGTTAGAGTACTATTTTCCACTATAGATAGATTTAATAATCTAGTTTCTGTAGGGAAAGTGTTAAGTGTCAGGGTGACTGTAGTGTAGTGTAGGGTTAACTGACTCTGACTGCTATGGCAGGGTGACCAAACCTTTCCATTTCAGGGTGACCGCCATAGAAAAAAGATTGTTTGTGTTAGAATTGCAGTAGAGCAGGATAGTGGCTTCGCTACTTTCACACCTGGGCGTTTTTGTTGCAGGCGTTTGTTGGGCTTTTTTGTGGACGTCTTTGGAGGCAGGCATGACATCTGAACTTCTGTGTAAGGGTATATATATACACACACACATGTATGTATATATATACACATACACATATATAGGTGTGAAAGTAGCAGAACCCTATGCCTGCGCTAATGAAATAATTTGCAGGCATAGGGCTTCGCTCCTATCACACCTATATGTGTGTATGTGTATAAATACATATATTTGTGTGTGTATATATACCCCTATACAGAAGTTCAGATGTTATGCCTGCCTCTAAAGACGCCCAAAAAATGCCCAAAAAACACCTGCAACAACACACCTGGGCATTATTGTTGCAGGCGTTTTTTTGGGGGCATTTTTTGGGCGTCTTTGGAGGCAGGCATAAAATCTGAACTTCTGTGTAGGGGTATATATACACACACACACACATGTATGTATATATACACATACACATATATAGGTGTGAAAGTAGGAGAACCCTATGCCTGCGCTAATGAAATTATTTGCAGGCATAGGGCTTCGCTCCTATCACACCTTTATGTGTGTATGTGTATAAATACATATACAGTGGGTACGGAAAGTATTCAGACCCCCTTAAATTTTTCACTCTTTGTTATATTGCAGCCATTTGCTAAAATCATTTAAGTTCATTCTTCTTCCTCATGAATGTACACATAGCACCCCATACTGACAGAAAAACACAGAATTGTTGACATTGTTGCAGATTTATTAAAAAAAAAAAAAACTGAAATATCACATGGTCCTAAGTATTCAGACCCTTTGCTCAGTATTTAGTAGAAGCCCCCTTTTGATCTAATACAGCCAGGAGTCTTTTTGGGAAAGATGCAACAAGTCTTTCACACCTGGATTTGGGGATCCTCTGCCATTCCTCCTTGCAGATCCTCTCCAGTTCTGTCAGGTTGGATGGTAAACGTTGGTGGACAGCCATTTTTAGGTCTCTCCAGAGATGCTCAATTGGGTTTAAGTCAGGGCTCTGGCTGGGCCATTCAAGAAGAAGTTGTTGTGAAGCCACTCCTTCGTTATTTTAGCTGTGTGCTTAGGGTCATTGTCTTTTTGGAAGGTAAACCTTCGGCCCAGTCTGAGGTCCAGAGCACTCTGGAGAAGTTTTTGTCCAGGATATCCCTGTACTTGGTCGCATTCATCTTTCCCTCGATTGCAACCAGTCGTCCTGTCCCTGCAGCTGAAAAACACCCCCACAGCATGATGCTGCCACCACCATGCTTCACTGTTGGGACTGTATTGGACAGGGGATGAGCAGTGCCTGGTTTTCTCCACACATACCGCTTAGAATTAAGGCCAAAAAGTTCTATTTTGGTCTCATCAGACCAGAGAATCTTATTTCTCACCATCTTGGAGTCCTTCAGGTGTTTTTTAGCAAACTCCATGCGGGCTTTCATGTGTCTTACACTGAGGAGAGGCTTCCGTCGGGCCACTCTGCCATAAAGCCCCGACTGGTGGAGGGCTGCAGTGATGGTTGACTTTCTACAACTTTCTCCCATCTCCTGACTGCATCTCTGGAGCTCAGCCACAGTGATCTTTGGGTTCTTCTTTACCTCTCTCACCAAGGCTCTTCTCCCCCGATAGCTCAGTTTGGCCGGACGGCCAGCTCTAGGAAGGGTTCTGGTCGTCCCAAACGTCTTCCATTTGAGGATTATGGAGGCCACTGTGCTCTTAGGAACCTTAAGTGCAGCAGAAATCTTTTTGTAACCTTGGCCAGATCTGTGCCTTGCCACAATTCTGTCTTTGAGCTCTTCAGGCAGTTCCTTTGACCTTATGATTCTCATTTGCTCTGACATGCATTGTGATCTGGAAGGTCTTATATAGACAGGTGTGTAGCTTTCCTAATCAACTCCAATCAGTATAATCAAACACAGCTGGACTCAAATGAAGGTGTAGAACCATCTCAAGGATGATCAGAAGAAATGGAAAGCACCTGAGTTAAATATATGAGTGTCACAGTAAAGGGTCTGAATACTTAGGACCATGTGATATTTCAGTTTTTCTTTTTTAATAAATCTGCAACAATGTCAACAATTCTATGTTTTTCTGTCAGTATGGGGTGTTATGTGTACATTCATGAGGAAGAAGAATGAACTTAAATGATTTTAGCAAATGGCTGCAATATAACAAAGAGTGAAAAATGTAAGGGGGTCTGAATACTTTCCGTACCCACTGTATGTGTGTGTGTATATATACCCCTATACAGAAGTTCAGATGTTATGCCTGCCTCCAAAGACGCCCAAAAAATGCCCAAAAAAAACGCCTGCAACAAAAACGCCCAGGTGTGTTGTTGTAGGCGTTCTTTTGGGGGCATTTTTTGGGCGTCTTTGGAGGTGTGATAGGAGCGAAGCCCTATGCCTGCAAATAATTTCATTAGCGCAGGCATAGGGTTCTCCTACTTTCACACCTATATATGTGTATGTGTATATATACATACATGTGTGTGTGTGTGTATATATACCCCTACACAGAAGTTCAGATTTTATGCCTGCCTCCAAAGACGCCCAAAAAATGCCCCCAAAAAAACGCCTGCAACAATAATGCCCAGGTGTGTTGTTGCAGGTGTTTTTTGGGCATTTTTTGGGCGTCTTTAGAGGCAGGCATAACATCTGAACTTCTGTATAGGGGTATATATACACACACACATATATGTATTTATACACATACACACATATAGGTGTGATAGGAGCGAAGTCCTATGCCTGCAAATAATTTCATTAGCGCAGGCATAGGGTTCTGCTACTTTCACACCTATATATATGTATGTGTATATATACATACATACATGTGTGTGTGTATATATACCCCTACACAGAAGTTCAGATGTCATGCCTGCCTCCAAAGACGTCCACAAAAAAGCCCAATAAACGCCTGCAACAAAAACGGCCGGGTGTGAAAATAGCGGAGCCACTATCCTGCTCTAGTGCAATTCTAATACAAACAATCTTTTTTTTCTGGTTCTGGACATGCTACAGAGCTGAAACTTCACAGGTACACCTTTTAGACCCCCCAGACACTAGATCCAAAGAAATCAAATTTTTTTTTCAATAATTTTTTCAATAATTGGCTCTCTATAAAAAATGACAATTTTTAAGAACTTTTTTTGTGTGATTAATAGTCCCTGGGGCATGACCCAGAGCCCTAGGCACTTTTAGGGGCATTTATTGGGTTTTAGGGCTTCAAAATGATGTTTTTTGATTACCGAAGTTTGGGTCCCATTGATTTCAATGGGGTTCTGAAATCCGGGCCGAACTTTCGGGAAGTTCGGGTGTTCTGGTCGAACCGAACTTTTCAAAAGTTCGATCATCCCTACTCTTAAAGTGCCGCCTGGGTCCAAAGGACAATGCGGGACCCATGGTAGGGCTTGTCCTGAGTTAAAATACCTCCAAGATTTGTGCCTTTGCCAGTAATAGTTACCACCGGGGGTGGTGTCATTGGCAGCAATAATTACACTGGCCATAAGGTCAAGCTTCATATTTCTTTCAGGAAACATTTACTTAAATCACAACCAAAGAAAATTCCCAGCTCAACTTACTAACCAGTCTGCAACCAACCAAATTATCCTGTCTAACAGTACAGCATGTGTTAAAAACAGGGGTTTAGTTTGCACACATTTGCAAATACATGCGTAAGCTACAGAGCCACTACACTGTTTGAGAGTCTCTACAGTAGAAGCACATGCATTATAATGGATAGGCGGAGGGCAGGTGAGGCTGGAGGGAGCCCATTCCTCCTTAAAGGCACAGGGGTGCACTGGACACCCAGCATATAGCACAATGGCAGCAAAGGTGTCCAGTGCATCCCCTCACTAGTATTCCAACACTAAAAACAAAAGGCCACTGACCTTACCTATAACTGGCCTTCACAGCAAGGAGCACATATAAGGGCAACACATGTCACACAAAAACCAAAGAAATTTCCCAGCTCAACTTACCGACCAACTTACTGCAACCAAACAAATTGTCCTGTCTAACAGTATGTGTTAAAAACAGGGGTTTAGTCTGCACACATTTACTTTAATCAGCAGACACTTGTGGATAAAATCAGTGTCACTGGTTTTGTTTATAAAGAGCAGTGCAGAGGTGATGTTACTTGTAAGGTCTGTATAGGTTAGCCTGCCTGTACTTCATATTTGTCCTATGCAATGGAATGTAACTCTTCCCACCCTATCAAACCAATTTATGAAGTAGGAAAAAGAACAGAATGTAGTAATGCACAGCAATCATCCAAAACAATATTCTGATGTATTGCCTTAGATTACTACACTTTAGAAGTCACTGTTGTTCATTAAAGAGTCAGATTAATGCAGCGCCAGAGGGGATAATAAAAATCAACTGTAAAACATGCCTATAAAGCAGTGAACATATCAATAAATAAATACCAAAAATTGTGGTGACTATACACAGTGAATATATCAATAAATAAAGTGCCAGTGCTATCAAAAAATAAAGTGATAGTGATTCGATAATCACACAATAGACTTCCAATCAATAGTGAATAATATTATAAATAATTATGTGCCAATCACTATTCAATATTCTTATTCTTATTATTCACTATTAATTATAATATTCTTATTATTCACTATTGATTGGAAGTCTATTGTGTGATTATCGAATCACTATCACTTTATTTTTTGATAGCACTGGCACTTTATTGCTATATTCACTGTGTATAATCACCAGAATTTTTGGTATTTATTTATTGATATGTTCACTGCTTTATAGGCATTTTTTTACAGTTGATTTTTATTATCCCCTCTGGCGCTGCATTCATCTGACTGTTTATATCTATTCGTGTTATGTGGAAACACTGAATGTATGCTGCCATTGGGGTTGGAATTCATTTAAATTGAGGTGGTTTTGGTTGCGCTGATTTTGTTTACACTTTTTTACTGTTGTTCATTGTACACAATTTTATTGCAGAAAGGAGATAGCACCATATTTTAATCTATGGGCTCTGCAAGTACTAGGACAAAAAAGGAAAATGATTCGGCCTTGATATAATTCACATGCAAATAAATTAACAGACCTATGAAATGAGACAAACAGAAATAAGCAAAGTACAGTAGTCCACAACAATACTAAACACACCCCAGCATTTGTGTTCAGTGTACATACTCCTCTCCTGCACATAATTTGCCCCCATAAAAATCTCTGCATGCCTATCCTGCACATACTGCCCTCTGTCATACCCACCGCACTACCCTTCCAGCACATACTGCCCTCTCTCATACCCACCGCACTACCCTTCCAGCACATACTGCCCTCTGTCATACCCACCGCACTACCCTTCCAGCACATACTGCCTTCTGTCATACCCACCGAACTATCCTTCCAGCACATACTGCCCTCTGTCATACCCACCGCACTACCCCTCCAGCACATACTGCCCTCTGTCATACCCACCGCACTACCCTTCCAGCACATACTGCCTTCTGTCATACCCACCGCACTACCCCTCCAGCACATACTGCCCTCTGTCATACCCACCGCACTACCCTTGCAGCACATACTGCCTTCTGTCATACCCACCGCACTACCCTTCCAGCACATACTGCCCTCTGTCATACCCACCGCACTACCCTTCCAGCACATACTGCCTTCTGTCATACCCACCGAACTATCCTTCCAGCACATACTGCCCTCTGTCATACCCACCGCACTACCCCTCCAGCACATACTGCCCTCTGTCATACCCACCGCACTACCCTTGCAGCACATACTGCCTTCTGTCATACCCACCGCACTACCCTTCCAGCACATACTGCCCTCTGTCATACCCACCGCACTACCCTTCCAGCACATACTGTTCTCTGTCATACCCACCGCACTACCCTTCCAGCACATACTGCCCTCTGTCATACCCATCGCACTACCCTTCCAGCACATACTGCCCTTTGTCATACCCACCGCACTACCCTTCCAGCACATACTGCCCTCTGTCATAACCACCGCACTACCTTTCCAACACATATTGCCCTCTGTCATACCCACTGCACTACCCTTCCAGCACATACTGCCCTCTGTCATACCCACCGCACTACCCTTCCAGCATATACTGCCCTCTGTCATATCCGCTGCACTACCCTTCCAGCACATACTGCGCTCTGTCATACCCTCTCTACTAATCTCCTAAACATTCTTTTCCATTTTAAAGAAGGTACACTATTGCTAGTTTGAAAATGAAATATAAAGAAACATGTGGTTTATATTTTCTGGCCTTTATGGGCCCATGTTAACCTAATCTTGAAATGTGTCACTTTCTAGGGTTGTCACTATGCCTTTAACACTCAACCTACCAAGCTCTGTCACCACATGGATAGTACAAGCAGTCAGTATCAAGGAAAATCAAGGTAAGGGGAAATAAATAGCCATTTTATATATACATCATGTAACTTGGAAATGTCACAGATACTCCTAAAAGCAGACTTATTGAACATAAAATATTTTCTTAACCAGTACCTTCCCAGCCTATAGACAAAGGGCGGCTGGGCGGACATTCACCGTTCTGGGTTGACATCATATGACGGCAGGAATGCGCCTCCACCAGACACAGCGGATGACTGAGCAGTGTACGGCTTCTGCTGGCACCATGCTGTGACAATTGTATACAATGAATGGCTTTGATCTATGCCATTCATTAAGTACCATTGTGTTGTTCTATGTGATTGGTCACAGGGATCACATGGTATAGACAGGGCCAATCACAGCCCATCTGTACCATGTGATTAGCTGTGGTCAATCACAGTTATTCACCACAATATACACTGAATATATTTGTAAAACTCACTGGTATAAGCAAAAAAAAAAACCATCCTGATCACTTCCCTAGCCACTTCAGCTCCATAAGGTTTTAACCCCTTAATGACCAGGCCATTTTTGCGAATTTGGCACTGCGTTACTTTACCAAAAAATTGCACGGTCCTGCAACGTGTACCCAAATACAATTGATGTCCTTTTTCCCCACAAATAGAGCTTTCTTTTGGTGGTATTTGATCACCTTTGCGGTTTTTAGATTTTGCGCTATAAACAAAAAAAGAGTGTACATTTTGAAAAAAAAAACACAATATTTTTTACTTTCTGCTATAAAACATTCCCAATATAAAAATTTAAAAAATCACATTTTTTTTATCAGTTTAGACCAATTTGTATTCTGCTACATATGTTTGGTAAAAAAAAATCCCAAAAATCATAATTTAATTGGTTTGCGCAAAAGTTATAGTTTTTACAAACTACGGGATAGATTTTAGGACTATTTATTTTGTTAGTAATGGGGGCGATCAGTGATTTTTAGCTGGACTGCGACATTGCAGCGGACAGATCGGACCCCTAACTAACATTTTTGACACTTTTTGGGGACCAGTGACATTAATACAGTAAATGATATGCACTGTTACTGTGTAAATAACACTGGCAGGGAAGGGGTTAACACTGGGGGTGATCAAAGGGGGTTAATGTATGCCTAACTGTGCTTACTCACTGTGGTGACAGACACAGAGAGATCGGGGTTTCAGCTTAGCCGAAACTCCTGATTCCTCTCTGCCTGTGTGACAGAAGACCCACCTGCTTTGTTTACATAAGCAGGCGGGTCTCCTGCCAGTTTCTTTGACGATTGTGGGAGGCCGGCGGCGATTGCAGGCTGCCTCCCACTGTGTCTAAGACCGCGTGTACAAAATCACATAGATCTATGTAATTTTGCTCAGCTGAGCCGCCCTACCACAGTAAATCTGCGTGAGGTGGTCGGCAAGTGGTTAAAGAAGTGCGGTATTACTATGGTAACACTGTATTACTCTGGTCACAGTGTGGTAAGAAAAAAAATCGTAATAACAAAAATATTATTACTTTTTTTACATATGGTCACCAGTCAGTGTCCCTGATCAGAGCCACACCAGTTATATGACGACACTGTACTAAACTGGTGACAGTATGTAATATATAAAAACCAAAAAAAAATATTTTTTAAAAATGTCTTAATTTTCCAAAAAATTGTGACAAAAAAATTACAACTTAAAAAGTCACCATGCCCCTTATGAAATACCTTGGGCTGTCTACTTTTCAAAAAGGGGTCATATTTGTACTGTCCTGACATTTTAAGGTCTCAAGAAATAGATATCAGGATTTTTCAAGTTTTAGATAAATATACCATAGTTTGTGGCCTCTATAACTTTCTTGCAGGCTAAGTAATAAACACAGATTTGTGAAATTTTCACCAAAGAAATGTAGCAGAATACAGTTTGGCCTATATGCAGAATGATTATTTATTTGTACAATTGTAAACCAGGAACAAAGAAAAACACATTTTTTTTCAAGTTTTTCCGTTTATTTAGCAAAAATTAAAAAACCCACTGGTTATTAACCACCTAACCTCTGGAAGATTTATTCCCCTTCATGACCAGGCTATTTTTTACAATACGACGCTGCGTTACCTTTTTCCCACAAATAGAGCTTCTTTTGGTGGTATTTGATCAGCACTGTGTTTTTTTATTTTTATAAAAACCGACAATTTAACCGCTTGCCGACCGCCGCACGACTATATACTGCGGCGGTCAGCCCCTCACAGGCAGAGTGACGTATCGGTACGTCACTAGCCTGGGAGGGTCTGGGGAGCGAGCGCGCGCCGCCGTCGGCGCGCTCCCGCGCGGTCATGGACCCCCCCGCGCGTGTGACCGGCGGACCCGATGTCCGCCGGCCACTCTGTGATCGGCGGGGGAGAGGGAGAAAGTCAGGCAGCTTGTGTAAACAAGCTGCCTGTCATTCTCCTCGGTGTAAAGACACTGATCACACGGATCTACTATGTAGATCCGTTGATCAGTGTCCTTACAGCTCAAGCCACAGCCAATCACAGTAGAAAGCACGCCCCTAGGGATACACACAGCCCCTCCCTCCCAAATAAAGTTAACCCCTTCACTACCAGTGTATTTTTACAGTAACAGTGCATATGTATAGCACTGATTACTGTAGAAATGTCACTGGCAACCCCAAAAGTGTCAAAAATGTCAGTCAAGGGTCCGATCTGTCCGCTCCAATGTCGCAGTCCCGCAAAAAATATCGCAGATCGCCACCATTACGCGTTAAAAAAAAAAACAACAAAAATGACAAAAATCTTTCCCTTTGTTAGTAAACGCGATAACTTTTGCGCAAACCAATCAAAATACGCTTTTTGTGATTTTTTTTTACCAAACATAGGTAGCATAAAACAAATTGGCCGAAAATGTTAAAAAATTTTGATTTTTACATTTTTTTGGGGGGGAATTTCATATAAAAAAATGTGAAAAATATTGCTATTTTTGCAAAATTGACGCTCTTTTTTTGTTTATAGCGCATGATCAAAAAATCGCACAGGTGATCAAATACCACCAAAAGAAAGCTCTGTTTATGGGAAAAAAAGGACGCCAAATTCATTTAGGTACAGCGTCGCACGACTGCGCAATTGTCCGTTAAAGTCACGCAGTGCCGAATCGCAAAATACCCCCTGGTCGTTTAGCAGCCAAATCCTCCGGGGCTTAAGTGGTTAAAAAAAAACAATATTTTTTACTTTCTGCTAAAAAATATATCCAATAAAAAAATAAAAATAAAATGTCTTCATAAATTTAGTCCAATTTGTATTCTGGTACATATTTTTGGTAAAAAAAATCCCAATAGCATATATTGATTAGTTTGCTCAAAAGTTATAGTGTCTACAAACTATGGGAAATATACTAGAATTTCTATTTATTTATTTTTTATACTAGTAATGGCAGTGATCATCAACTTATAGCAGGACTTGCGGTGGACAATCGGACACTAACGGACACTTTTGACACTTTTGAAGGGACCAGTGACGCTAATACAGGGAGCAGTGTTAAAATCATGCACTGTCACTGTACTAATGACACTGGCTGGGAAGGGGTTAAACCTCTAGTGTGATCAAAGGGTTAACTGTGTGCCTAACCAGTGTTTTTGTAATGTGTGTGCTTCTTTTGGTTGCAGGGACATAAAATGCATCCTTTCCTAACTGTCAGAATTGAGCTCTGCCTTGTTTACATAGGCAGAGCCCTATTCTGTGTCTCTGCCCTACTTTCCGCGGGTGCCGGTTGACATCCAGTTCCCGACACCTGCAGATCATATTCTGCAGTGGGTTATCACAGCAGAAGCGTCCTTCCAGCGGTGCACGCGTCCCCTGTAGGCGGAAGTACAGAATCACGTATATATACATGATTCTGCACAGGAAAGCTGTCCTGTAGCAGTAAATCTGCTTTGGGGTGGTCAGTAAGTAGTTTTAAATACCACCCAAAAAAAGCTTTTTACCCATATGATAAAAATGTCATATGGGTACAATATTGCATGGCTGTGCAACTGTTACTCAAAGTGTGACAGTCCTCAAAAATGAAAATTGGCCTGGCCAGGAAGGGGGTGAAAGTGCCCTGTATAGAAATGGTTAAAAAAAGACCACTTTCTGAAAAATCAAATAGAATTCTAATTACTGAAATTATATAATTTAGTATAATTTGTGATTTTATTTACATGCAAACCAAAAGATTCTGCAGTGGCAGTGATAGGCGTTGGGACAAACTATAAGACTGCCCAGGGTACTTGAACAATTGAAGCAACTGTTTTTTGTAAATATAATTTTAAAAAAATTGTCACCTTGAGAAAACTTAATTTTGTCCCTCCATGTATGTAATGGATTATGTTGGATTAGGTGTGATTCCAAAATGGCAATATTTTGGAGTGAATATAGAGATTCATGGCAGTTTATCATGCTGGAGATGGGTCCATGAAGGACAGTGATCAAGCTTCACAGCTTAACTGCTGAGCTGACAGTAAGGGCCTAATTCACTATAAGTTTGGAGTACAGCTGCTCACTTTTCCAGAAATAACTCCAGCCTAAACTCATTAGCATCCTAATTAGGTAAGTGGCTGTAGTTAAACCTTCAACTAGGTGCTTTAGTGAATTTGGAGTTGGAGTTAACTAAGATTGAATTAGGGTTTGGAGTTAACCAAATTCCCTTTGTGTTTTTCATAAAAGGAAATTTGTCTATTCTGAATCACTATTACACAGCAATGTCATCTATTATGGTTTATTTTAATTTTAAGGTAAAGTTATGTATCTTATGTGTTTTAACCTTTAGATTTACTAATAGCAGACTACACAGCTGTCTAATTAGCAATCTTCATTCTTTATTCATCTGAAACTTTCAGGCATTTCTGATTGTATTCAGCACTTTGGTGTAGTGGGCTATGCTCATAGACAAAGATTGCTAGGTCATGAGTTCAAGGCCCAACCATGATAACACCCTGTGTGCTCACAGTTGTGTGTCATTATTTGTTTTGGCCACATAGTAATACATTGGCTACATCACCTAAAATTGCATGTCAATGGCCATGTATATTCAAGAAACAGACATGCATATGTGCAGGGTGCAATTATGCATTTGCCAAGTTTCAGTATTTATTTACAGTTGTCTAAAATTTAATAGGGCACACTTGGGATTTGAACTCATGCTCGCAGTGTTTATAGACAGGAACACTAACCACTAAACCATTGAGCTGAGCATGATTACCCATGGTATGGATTACCCATATCACTCCGCAGCGGTATTAAAGGGCCAGTACCTTTTCTTGCACTGTTTTTTTTTTTTTTCTAACTTGGGCAATGGATTCTCAGGACAACAAATTTCCTCCAGCTCTGGTGGGGGACCCCAGTCCTGCTGGGGCCCCTGTTATACCTGACTTGGCTGCCGTAGTGGCATCTTTAGTGTCCAAAATGGAGGTGCTGATGGCTGAACGTGCTGCTAGGAAAAGACCCAGGTTGTCTATCTCCTCTGATTCAGATGGTGATGTGGCTGCGGTGGCGGGCGTGCCCTTTTCAGGGTCTCGCTCATCCTTGGACCTTCTGGGGTGGAGGGGGTTGATGTTTCTCCCCCGGGGTCGCCTGAAGAACGCGCGACCATGGATGAGTTGATTGTTTCTGTAAAATAAACACTACACTTGGAGGATGAGCCCAGTCCTCCGGGCATTGTGTCCTCTTTTGGTACACATAGGACCCGCAAGTCGGCGCAGGTTTTTCCCTGCCCCGCTGAGTTTCATTACACTGTAAGTGAACTGTGGCGCACTTTAAAACGTCCATTCATAGTTCCTAGTCGGTTTAAACTGCTTTATCCCTTTGCGCCGGCTACGGAATCGCGCTACGGATCACACTGTGGCCGTCTTAAACAAGGCTAACTTGATTCCTACTGAGGAGACCCCGATTTTTCGGGATCCCACGGACAGAAGGTTGGAGTCTCTAGCCCGCCATTCCTACACGGTGGCGGGTTCCTTGCTCAAACCTGTTTTCGCGTCCGTCCTGGTGGCTCAGGCGGTGGCTGATTGGACTAAGGTGCTTAGATGCAACCTCGCGTCTGATTCTGCCCCCCCCCCCCCTGCCACGCTGGCTATGGTGGATCAAATTCACCAAGGAGTCATGTATTTGTGCGATGCGGCCTTAAATGAGGCCCCTTTGGTAGCACGCCTATCTAGTGTTGCGGTGCTTAACCGTCGACTGATCTGGCTGAAGAGCTGGTCGGCTGACCAGACATCACGGAAGACTGTTGCTGATTTTCCTTATGCAGGTTCTCGCCTTTTTGGCGAGGCCTTGGATACCTCGGTAAAGGGTGTCACGGGAGGCAAGAGCACCATGCTGCCCCAGAACCCCAAGCACAAGTCCTTTCGTGGCAAGCGGGGTTCCACCTCTCGACCCAATCAAGGGTCCTTTCGTGGCTTTCGGAATCAAACCAAGGGCAAGCCCTTCAAGGGCCAAGGTAGCCAGAAGAAGCCCTGGGCGGGCAAGCAAAAGTCCGGCAATGCCGGTACGGCGGGTCAATCCGCCTCTGCCTGAAGGGGCACCCTCACCCATTTCAGGGGTGGGGGGACGTTTGCGCGGTTTCCTCCAACCTTGGCTGCTCCGAATTCTGGACAGGTGAGTTCAGGAAATCATTCGATCAGGATACAAGATCGAATTCCTTTCCTGGCCGACGGACAGGTTTTTTCCCTCAAATCTTCATTTGACCCCGGGGGGCCTGCAGGACCTGCATCAAGCGGTGCAGGACCTCCTTGCCCAGGGGGTGATTGTCCCGGTGCCTCATCGGGACTGGTTTCGGGTGTTTTATTCCAATCTGTTCACTGTGCCCAGAAAGGAGGGCAAGGTAC
Organism: Pelophylax lessonae; assembly: GCF_965119305.1. Lineage (NCBI taxonomy): Eukaryota > Metazoa > Chordata > Amphibia > Anura > Ranidae > Pelophylax > Pelophylax lessonae. The sequence goes on from NC_138768.1 coordinate 594,974,830, forward strand.
GTCCTATTCTTGACCTAAAAGCGCTGAACCGCTTCGTGCGCGTTCGGAAGTTCCGTATGAAATCTCTCCGTTCGGTGGTGGCCTCCCTGAGCCCAGGAGAATTCTTGGCCTCTATAGACCTGAAGGATGCGTACCTGCACATCCCCATTTTTGAGGGTCACCAGAGGTACCTTCGTTTCGCAATCGCAGAGGACCACTATCAGCTTTTAGCGTTGCCTTTCGGTCTCGCTTAGGCTCCAAGGGTCTTTACCAAAGTGTTGGCGCCTGTTCTGGGCCTGCTAAGGGCACAGGGCATTGCGGTCATGGGGTATCTGGACGATCTCCTCTTTAGATCGAGTGTCAGCCAGAACCTACTGCGCGATCTGTCCACCACGGTACAGACGCTCAAGGAGTTCGGATGGACCATCAACGTGCAGAAGTCAACCTTGTCTCCTTCGGTTCGTCTTCCCTATCTGGGAATGATCCTGGACTCTGCTCAGGCAAAGGTGTTCTTGCCGGAGGACAAGCTCCGGACCCTGCAGGACGAGATCAGGTCCCTCAGGGACAATCCGTCTTCATCGCTCAGGACCTGCATGCGGTCCCTGGGGTTGATGGTATCAGCCTTCGAGGCGATACCCTTTGCTCAGTTTCACACACGGTCTCTTCAAGCGGAGATCGTGGCCAGGTGGGACCGACTACCTCAGTCCTCGGATCTGAGTGTCTCATTGAGTTGCCATACCAGAATAGATCTTCTGTGGTGGCTCCAGTCCCCGGCAGTGTCGGAAGGCAAATCTTTCCGTCCATTACTGTGGACGGTGATTACCACGGATGCCAGCCTGTCGGGCTGGGGTGGAGTCCTGGGCAACCTGTCTGCCCAGGGCACTTGGTCGGGGGAGGAATCCTCCCTTCCGATCAATGTGTTGGAATTGAGAGCGATAAAACTTTGTCTATTCCAGTGGTCGGATCGACTTCGGGGCTGTCCTGTTCGGGTACAGATGGACAATGCTACCACGGTGGCTTACATCAACCACCAAGGGGGCACCAGGAGTGCCCGGGCGGCCCGGGAGGTGACCGACATTCTGTCTTGGGCCGAGACTCATGTCCCGGGGATTTCAGCAGTTCACATTCCGGGTGTGGAGAATTGGCAGGCCGACTATCTGAGCCGCCAGACCCTGGACCAGGGGGAATGGTCCCTGCACCCGGAGGTTTTCCAAAGGCTTTGTGCGAACTGGGGATCCCCGGACGTGGATCTGTTCGCGTCTCGGCTAAACCACAAGGTCGAAAGGTTCGTGGCAAGAACGTGCGATCCTCTGGCAGACGCCTCGGATGCGTTGGTGGCCCCTTGGCCTCAGTATCGTCTGATATATGCCTTTCCTCCGATTCAGTTGTTGTCCAGGTTCCTTCGCAGGTTAGCCTCGGAACCGCACCTGGTGATTCTGGTAGCACCGGACTGGCCACACCGGTCCTGGTACGCCAACGTTGTTCACCTGGCAGTGGTGCCTCCTTGGCGGCTGCCAATGCGGGAAGATCTACTGTCTCAGGGACCGATCTTCCATCCTGCTTTACAGTTGCTGGCTTTAATGGCCTGGCTGTTGAGACCCAGGTCCTGAGAGACAGGGGTCTCTCCCCTGAGGTCATTCCTACTCTAATCAAGGCTAGGAAATCCTCATCTGATAAAATCTATTACCGTACCTGGAAAGCTTACTTCGCCTGGTGTGAGTCCAGGGGGTTCTCCCCTCGCTCATACTCAGTGTCGAGAGTGTTGGCTTTCCTCCAGTCTGGGATGGACCAGCGCCTAGCACTGGCCACAATAAAGGTCCAGGTGTCTGCACTGGCTATTCTTTTCCAATGCCCTGTGGCGTCTCATTACTTAATACGCACCTTCATTCAAGGTGTACGACATTTGGCTCCTCCCAGGAGGGAGCCTTTACCTCCATGGGATTCGAACTTGGTTCTGTCCGTGTTACAGCATGCTCCCTTTGAAAACATCCGGGAGATATCGTTGCCTCTGCTGTCTAAGAAGGTTGCCTTTTTGGTGGCGATCAGAGTGTCGGAACTGGTGGCGTTGTCTTGCCGCTCTCCTTACTTGGTAATTCACAAGGATAAGGTGGTCTTGCGACCTCATTCGTCTTTTCTTCCTAAGGTGGTCTCTGAGTTCCACCTTAATGAGGACATTGTCCTGCCTTCGCTTTGTACGAAGCCTAAGCATCCTAAGGAGGTTGCTTTGCATTCCTTGGATGTTGTCATGGCGATCAGGGTTTACCTGTCATCTACGGAGTCCTTTCGGAAGACGGATTCCCTCTTTGTCCTTCCTGAGGGACCTCGGAAGGGCATGGCTGCGTCTGCAGCGACCATTGCCAAATGGATCAGACAGACCATTGAACAGGCTTATGCCTTGAAGGAACGGGTTCCACTCTTCCCTGTTAAGGCGCACTCTACCAGATCTTTGAGTGCGTCCTGGGCCTATTGGCATCGTGCCTCGGTGGCCCAGGTGTGCAAGGCTGCGACTTGGTCGTCGGTGCACACCTTTTCCGAATTCTATAATGTGGATGTTCTATAATGTGGATGTTCTGGCAGCAGCTGATGCCTCCTTTGGCCGCAAAGTTCTCGGTGCGGCAGTGCCATAGGGGACCCTTGTTTTTTTGTGGGTCTCTGGCTGTTGGGGTTGTTTATACCCTGGGTTATTTGCTTTCCTGGGCTGTTGCTCCTGTTGAGCCTTGTTTTCTGTTGCCCAGAAGGTTCTCTTACTGTGCGTGTAAGGTTCCTTTCTCTGATGTGGGTACTGCGTTGCCTTTTCTACGGTTTCGTCTCCCACCCCTCATGTCTACACTGCTTTGGGACATCCCAATAGTAATGACTTTAAAGGAGGCGGCGACTGTCGGAGGACGTAAGAGAAAACTGAATTTTTGTAAAATCTTACCTGTAAAATTCCTTTCTCTGAGTCCTCCGACAGTCGCCGCCCCCCCTGCCCCTCTTTTGGGGTTGTTTTCTTGTTTACCTACTATTCTACCAAACTGAGTTGGGAGTGTCACTGCAGGGGGCTATTGACCAGTGGGACAGCCCCCATGGGTGTGTCTATGCAAATGCTTTCGTTCTTTTGACTAAGTCTTATGCCTAGCTACTCCTGCGGAGCGGAAGTCAATACCCAATAGTGATGACTGGCGGTGACTGTCGGAGGACTCAGAGAAAGGAATTTTACAGGTAAGATTTTACAAAAATTATGTTTTTTTTGTGATTCATAAATATATATATATATATACATACATAGATATGTGCATTTCTCTCATTCGCGCCAGAATAGCACCGTTTTACCGCGAATTTGTGGCGGTATTTGCCGCAAATTCACTATAACTCCCACTAACATTTTCAAAAACGTTATTTTTAGCCTAATTTTTGTCATGGAGCATGGGCTATCTGCCAGAAATTGACTCTGGAGCTATTTTTGCGTTTTACACTTTTATTAATATCTTTTTTTTTTACTTAACTTTTTCACACAGTTTAAAAGCAGTTTAGCTCAAAATCATATAACACATCTTTCCCACACATTTTTTATTTTTTTCCTGCCATATGTTGTGATTTTGAAAAAATTAGTCCACCTTTTAGCTGGACTGTTTTTAAGTCCAGTCCTGACGTTATTTGATCTTAGTGAATTTGACACTGCTCATAGCGTTTCTGATGCATTTGCACCTAAAATTAGTCAAAATTGAGGTAAAATAGAACAAAATCAGCGTTGGAGGTACAGTGAATTTGGCCCTAAGCCTCGGTTCACACTGGGGCAGCTTCAAAGTTGCCCGACTCTGAAGCTGCCCCCCTATAGTGCGACTTAATCGCGGCTTGCAAAGAACTAGATAGAAGTCAATGCAAGCCACTCCGAAGTTGCTCCAAAGTAGTGCAGAAACACGAGTCGCTCTGATTAGACCAGTTCCATTGCACTGAATGGAGCGCGACTTGCCAGGCAACTAAGTCACCTGACAAGTCGCCCCAGTGTGAACCCAGCCCAAAGCTGGCCATACTCTGTTTGAAATGTGTTCAGTTAAGCAGGGACCACCATAATTTAATTTGGTGTGTGGCCATCCCTCATTTGATTGACTTCTGTTGAAGGTGCATATTGGAAAATCTTTCTCACAGTGGCGAGTTCCACTATCAGAAAACAGTGTCCCAGCAGGGGCCATTCCTTCATCCACTGCTGGCTGAACGAAAAAAAAGTTAGCCGTCCATGGCCAACTTAAAGTGGATCTTCACTGCATCTGAGCACCACAAACCAAAAGTACTATTAAATTAAATTGTAATATTCAAAGCAAACTCCCCCATCCAGCCATGTCTCCATGCTTTATTTTGTTGAGAAAAACACCCCAAGCATTTCTGCCCATGACCATCTTGAGTAAGGGCATATGATTCATGTAGCATTTACTTTCTGAACTTCATCTGTTCTTAGCTCATGCATACAGGAGAGTGTTTTTATCTGAGAAAGCCCCATCCTCCTCTCCTCCCTTCCTGAAGACTTCTGGGATATATGACCTCATTTGCCTAGGCAGGAAACCTGGAAGTCACTGAAGAAATGTAAAAAAAAGTTTTTAAAACAAGTAAATATGAAATATTTTGCTATTTACGAATGATAGCAGAATGAGGATTAAAAATAATCAATGTTGATTGGGAGAGTGAAGTTCCACTTGAAGGTGACTGATTTAGCTTTTGTCTCTGGTAGGCACTGCTGTATTTAGGCCTAGGCAAAAAAGCCCCCCCCCCCCGCATGAACCCCCCCCCCCCCCGATCCGCTGCTAAAACCTGTAAGAAATACATGTTCGGCTATTCCCAGGCAGGCGGCGAATGCATGGTGACGTAATTTTTATATGTAAGGCGCCTCAAGGTAAGTGAGACTCCTCCTCCGCAGATGCAGGCGCTGCGGGTATGGTACAGGAGATTCTCCTGTACCATGCTGCCCACAGCCCTGCATCTCCTGTACCATGCTGCCCAATACCCACAGCCCTGCATCTCCTGTACCATGCTGCCCAGTGCCCACAGCCCTGCATCTCCTGTACCATGCTGCCCACAGCCCTGCATCTCCTGTACCATGCTGCCCACAGCCCTGCATCTCCTGTACCATGCTGCTCACAGCCCTGCATCTCCTGTACCATGCTTGTACCATGCCCGCAGCACCGCATCTCCTGTACCATGTCCACAGCCCCTGCACCATGCCCGCAACCCCTGCATCTCCTGTACCATGTCTGCAGCCCCTGCACTATGCCCTCAACCCCTGCATCTCCTGTACCATGTCTGAAGCCCCTGCACTATGCCCGCAACACTTGCATCTCCTGTACCATGTCCGCAGCCCCTGCACTATGCCTGCATCTCCTGTACCATGTCTGCAGCCCCTGCACTATGCCTGCAACCCCTGCATCTCCTGTACCATGTCCACAGCCCCTGCACTATGCCTGCATCTCCTGTACCATGTCTGCAGCCCCTGCACTATACCTGCAACCCCTGCATCTCCTGTACCATGTCAGCAGCCCCTGCACTATGCCTGCATCTCCTGTACCATGTCTGCAGTCCCTGCACCATGCCCGCAACCCCTGCATCTCCTATACCATGTCTGCAGCCCCTGCACTATGCCCACAATCCCATCTCCTGTACCATGTCCGCAGCCCCTGCACTATGCCTGCATCTCCTGTACCATGTCCGCAGCCCCTGCACTATGCCTGCATCTCCTATACCATGTTTGCAGCCCCTGCACTATGCCCATAATCCCTGCATCTCCTGTACCATGTCCACAGCCCCTGCACTATGCCTGCATCTCCTGTACCATGTCCGCAGCCCCTGCACCCTGCCCGCAACCCCTGCATCTCCTGTACCATGCCTGCAGCCCCTGCGCCATGCCCGCAACCTTGGAAGATTTTCCCCCTTAATGACCAGGCCATTTTTGCGATTCAGGACTGCATTACTTTAAAGGACAATTGCACGGTCGTGCGAGACTGTACCATAAAAAAATGAATCTCCTTTTTTCCCATAAATAGAGCTTTCTTTTTGTGGTATTTGATCACCTGTGTGATTTTTATTTATTGTGTTATAAACAAAAAAAGAGCAACAATTTGGGAAAAAAAAATATTGTCTTTTACATTCTGCTATATAACATTCCCCCATAAAAATGAAAAAATCTAATTTTGTCATCCTTTTAGGCCAACTTGTATTCTGCTACATATTTCTGGTAAAAAAAAAAATCCCAATAAGTGTATATTGATTGGTTTGCACAAAAGTTATTGTGTCTACAAACTAGGGAAAGATTTATGTCATTTTTTTTTTTTTTTTTTACTAGTAATAGCGGCAATCTGCGATTTTTAGTAGGACTGCGACATTGCGGCGGACAGATTGGACCCCTAACTTACATTTTTGACACTTTTGGGGGGACCAGTGACATTACTACAGTAATCAGTGCTACAAATATGCACTGTTACTGTAATAATGATACTGGGAGGGAAGGGGTTAACCCGGGGGTGATCAAAGGGTTAAGTGTGAGCATGGGGGGTGTTTTTTAACTGTATGGAGGAGAGGCTTGTAAAATGACCATAGAGACCTGTGTTCCTATAAAGAAGGATCACAGGCGCTCTGTGATCATTTCAGAGAGAATAACGGTCAGCTGTGTTTACAACAGCAGACCGTCGTTCTCTCTCAGCGGGAGCGAACGCAGGTGCCCGGCGGCAATTGCGGCCACTGGCCCCCTGGATTGGCATCCCAGCTGCCTAGTGGGGGCCCCCAGGAGCGCTCCCACGAACCAACGTACCCATACAAAACAACAAAATATACAAGTAGGCACTTTGTACCCACTTACTTTACAATCACTTTAGCATCATTAAACTCCAGGCTAGCAGCCAAATAGATAACATGAGTATGTGAGAAAATTGGGATTATCCTACATGTCAAAGAATTAAAAATTATTTTATGCCAGTCTTGATATCTAAACACTCCTACCAGCAGTAACATATATATAATGGTGAGAAAAAAACAAATTGGGAGCTGCAACAAAACTATAAAAACGTGAACATTGAAAATAACTATACCGTAAAGTATAAAATGCTGCGCTCACCTACTAGTGCACTTAAACTATTAATGTGAATAAACTGTGAATATATGATAAATAACAAAAATCAAAAAATGTATATATACAACAATGTGCAAACACAATATGCAAACAAAATATAGGTGAATATCAAATTAGAGTGAATCGATGGATAAAGTCCCATATACCAGCAATCTGAAAATGAACTCAAAAATTGCTAACAATAAAGTCTCTAAAGGATGACTTTTCACGTGTAATGATTCTTCAGTCCCTTCACCAAATGGACACCCGGTGTATAGGAGCGCTTACCAGAAAGCACCGACCCCTTAATTATAGGGGGTCAATGCAAGCAGGGTTGTATACAAGATAGAGATCCGGATCCCAGAGTATAACTGCGCCCGACAGAGAGATCCACCTTACATCCACCTGATGGGTATAGTTAGCTCCGTACTCCTCAGCCAAACCAATGCTCCTCAGAGTGAGAATGAAAAAGGGGGCTAATATGGTGAAGTACGTTTTATACAGGTTTATTGGAAATAAGGTAGATACACTTACATTGTATCAAATAACAGCGGGCATAAATTATATCGTGTTCCGTGGATACCAAAGGCAGACGCCGCATCTACATTCCAATGTACTTACCGCCTGGTCTCGGAAGTGGCGTAATAGCGTGATTGCGATCAAATCGTCCTGACCGGTTTCGTCAGCGCGTTGGCTGTCGTCATCAAGGGTCATTTCCAATAACCCGCATAAAACGTACTTCACCATCTTAGCCCCCTTTTTTCATTCTCACTCTGAGGAGCATTGGTTTGGCTGAGGAGTACGGAGCTAACTATACCCATCAGGTGGATGTAAGGTGGATCTCTCTGTCGGGCGCAGTTATACTCTGGGATCTGGATCTCTATCTTGTATACAACCCTGCTTGCATTGACCCCCTATAATTAAGGGGTCGGTGCTTTCTGGTAAGCGCTCCTATACACCAGGTGTCCATTTGGTGAAGGGACTGAAGAATCATTACATGTGGAAAGTCATCCTTTAGAGACTTTATTGTTAGCAATTTTTGAGTTCATTTTCAGATTGCTGGTATATGGGACTTTATCCACCGATTCACTCTAATTTGATATTCACCTATATTTTGTTTCCATCTGCCAGGCGTGCTCATAAGGTTTTCTTTGAAGCTCTGAGCCCAAACTTCCTGCATTCCAGGAGTTAATTAACACTGAAAAAGGGGGCTGGGATGGTGGGGGGCTGGTGAATGAGTGTCTTTTCAAACTGCAGAGCTCGGAAACTAAAATGGTTGCCTGACAAAATGGTGTCCCAGCGCAGGATACCATCACACCTCCCCCTTTTGTGGGTGCATAGGAGGGGACTGCAATTTCCCCCCTGACTCAACCGACTCCCGAGGGTTCGGTTTGTCGCGACAAACCATCAGCATTTCCATGGGTGCTGCCTTCCTTCTGCTCAAGGATGGCATATGCTACTTTCCTGGGGAGCAGCTTCTGGCTCAGATAGAGAATGAGCTTTTCCTCTCCTTTTGCATCCCTCTGGCCTAGGGCTGCATCTGGCCCAAAGGTAATGGCATAGGGTTGTGCCGGGACTGGGCGTTTAAATTCCGGGCCCCATGTCCCAGGGGCACAGGCCAGTACCTCCATCAGGGCCGGATGGTCCTTCTGACACACTGGTGTCAAGGATGCCAGTTAAACAAGGGTACCGTTGAGTTGGTCAGTCACAGGTTCAGCTGAGCCACTATAGTCACACCCCAGCATCCTCCGGTAGCCAGCTGTACCCAGGAATGATGTAACCAAAGTTGTGGTTTGAGGAGTAGGCCAGGTCCTGGTAGCCTCAGTTCCAGATCTCTGGGTGCCTACTCCTCCCTGCTGTTCCCAGTACCAAACCGCTGACATGTCTATCTGACAGTTACTGGGCAGAACTGTCAAACTAGGCCATGACAGATTGTTGGGGACTGCGGACATGAGCCCTGGGTGTTCCACCCAGCCCGGGCCAAACACTACCAGGCCCCTAAAGCAGGCCACTGCACAAGGTTCAACCTCTCCCTGTAGATCACACGTGACCCTTAGGGAGGTGTCTGATGCGTTCTTAACCCTATCTAGCATTGCCGTAGATGCAGTTAAGCCACATGGGGTGGGGAAGGCTGGCTCGTCCTGAGCCTTCCAGGTTAGAGGGTTTGCTCCACGCCCCCTGCTCAGGTTCAAGGTGGTTAGACAGCGGGCACCAGCCATCTGCTTTGACACCTCATGGTTCCTGGGCACGGGGTAGGCCACAATCGCAGGGCTGGCATTCAGCCCGCTAAAGGCTCCACAAAGCCTTCTCTCGGTCTCCTGTTCCCCATCGGCCTGCGCCTCCTGTGAGAAAGGGGAGGTCGCAGGTATGGGGGGAGCAGACACCCAGGCGCCCACCTCGTGGACGTCAGGGTGTGCCCTCCCAGGGTCTCCAATATCTCTGTAAGCACTGCCAGCAGCATAGATACCTGGAGGGAGAAGAGTGGTTTCAGCTGAAGGCCCAAACCCACTCCTTGAGTGTCAGCTACCGCTAACAGGACACCTGTCTTTCCCAGTTCAGGGGTACTACCTTTGCCCCTGGCATGTGCTGTGCTAGGATGCTGTGTAAGAATCAGGTTAAGCCACAAGCCCTTGTGCTTCACTCCAGGCCTGGTCCTCCTGATCTCACAGTGATCCTTACACATCAGATCAGTTGACACCTTCAATACATGTCTGTGAGGTTGACTGGACACAATGAACAGCTGTTTAACCCCTTCAGTCTCCAGGCCTCCTGCCTGTTGGCCTGCCACACCTATCTGCTCATTGTCCCAGTCAAGCTGTTGTGTACTCTTCTCAGCAGGGGGCCAATCAGCTCCACTCCTAAATGGTTTGAGAGCCTGGTCGATCTGCAGTGCTGGCTGACAGGCAGAACTACAAGTCCCAGCCAGCCGTCCTGTGGCAAACAAAGACAGCTGCTGAGGCTTAACAGACCACCAACATTGGCAAAACATCATCAGCATTATCATCATTAACATTATTAAAGCATACCCCTGGTAACTTCACAGGCAAGGGGGCCTCTTCTCCTTCAGAAGATGGAGCACCTTGTACTTCAATGCTCCCCTTCCCCTCCCCTCCCTCTGTCCATCCATAGGTTGCCCAGACATTAACCCAATATCTGCATACAGTACCTTGTCAAGTCCAGAGAGTTCCGTGGAGGCATCCAGGGTGCTCTTAGCAGGGGTGTGGTAAGAAACAAGGGTACCTAAGTCGGTACCCAACAAAACAGCTGTGGGGATTTCCTCAGAGACTCCCACCTCCCTCATCCCACTCCTGGCACCCCAATCAATGAAAACACGGGCACGGGGTATTTGTGAGTGGGTCCCCCCAACTCCAGTGAGGGTAAAAAACTTTCCAGGCATGATGTCCCTTCTTCTTATCACTTCTGGGCTGACCAAGGTGACTTCAGCTCCTGTGTCCCGGAAACCAGTGACCGTCCGGTTGTCCACGGTGACTGGCTGCAAGTTGGCGGCGGTCACCCGGGATCTCCTGCGGACAAACAGCACGGAGAAAGAGTTGCTGGCCGGCTGACCAGGTGATGTCATCTGCTTCTGCTCAGGGCACCGTGTCCTGAGATGTCCGGCTTTCCCACAGGTGTAGCATCTGCGGGTGTCAGTTGCAGTTGAGGTGACACCAGAGACTGCAGGTCCTGGTCGCTGGGGAACTTGACTCATAGGTGCAGGAGGTGCTTCCATGTGCGATTTCCCTCCTTTTGTGCCATACAGAGGAGCCTTGCGATGGTCAGATACCCGAGTGTGGATGTAGGTATCTGCCAGTTCTGCTGCTGCTTGGGCAGAGGCAGGCTTCCGTTCCAACACAAACTGTCTGACGTCTGTAGGACAGATGTGCAAAAGTTGATCTCCAATCATGAGATACTCCACGGACTCAAACGTAATGGCGTTCAAGCCTTTAGTCCACTGCCCGGAATGTGGTGAGTATGCGGCTTACCACATCCATATATGAGTCCCCAGGCACCTTTTGCAGGGACCTAAATCGCTTCCGGTACACTTCCGGGGTTAACTGGTACTTTTGGATGATTGCAGCCTTTATGGCCTCATAATCACCATCCTGTGCTGTTGGCAATTCGACATAAGCATCCAGGGCCTTGCCTCGCAGCCCGGGCGTCAGGTACCGGGCCCACTGTGCTTGGGGCAGCTGGTACTGACGGCAAGTCTTTTCAAATGACAGGAGGTACACATCAATGTCCCTGTCCTTTTCCATAACTGGAAATTTGGCTGCCTGGCTCACAAGCAGAGAGGTGTCCCTGTGCTCTAGGGATCCGAGGTTCTGAGACTGTCGCTGTGGCTGGAGCTTAGCCATCTCCAGCTTGTGCCGACGTTCAGCCTCCCTCTGTGCATCCTCTCTCTCAGCCCAGAGTTCCGCAGCCTCTCTCTCAGCGTGGCGTTCCTCTCTCTCAGCCGCAGACTGGCATTCCAGAAACTGCAGGTACGCCATAGGATCCATCTTCTTGACACGTTGCACTCTTGATGTGCACTCCGTACTCAGATCATTTTTGCTCAATTTCTTATATTCCGATAAACCAGGCATGTTTGCAGGTCGAAAAGATAGAACAGAAAGCAGAGATAGGAAAGAGCTGTAGAAAGTAGAGATTGCTGTATGTCTCTTTAAAAAAAACAACAACAAAAGAAAAAAATGCACCAGCTTGTCTCTTAAGGACTGCTTTCCACAACCGTTACAATCCTTCAGTGCAGAGCTAATTCTTAACAGTGCACTGAATGCTCTTAACTGCAAGACTATCCCACGTACGCTGCCAGCCAATATGTGACGGTGGCGGGTATCAGACCCTGGCCTTCTCATCCAACTCTTGACCAAAGACCAGGCAATCGCACACCCTGCGGTCACTTGCGTAACAATGCCACTCTCAGCTGCACCCGGTACACAGATTGTCCAGCTTGCGGGACCACAATCTAGATGCCAGCAGGCTGAGAGCGATTGTCACCGGGCTAATTAAACCATTAACCCTTTCTCTGCCACCACCTCTACGTTATGATGAGCCCAGAGGACGCTCGTAATTTTAGAAATACCAATTATGACTTTAGAATAATCATCTGTAACACACACTGTCACCTCAGACAGGAATGTTCAGGGGATTTATTCTATACAGTAGCGCTCTTCCAAGAGGCAGGTTCTTTGGCTAGCTTGCGTTAAGAGCTTAGAGACAAAATTAACACTTTTCAAAATAAGGTTTAATTATAAAAAAGGTTTAAAATTGGTGCAAATAAAAATATTTACAGAAAAACGGGTTACAAAGAAATAGAGACGCAATTCAGCAATTTAGAAGAATAGATAAAGAATTAGAAATGAAATACTTGCATTCAAAGTCCCAAGTGTATCTTAGTTTCAGAAGCTGAACATGTGTGATCAGTCCTCCAGTTTGATGTTTCTGCTTTGATGATAAAATGAGAACTGAGAGCTCAATCAGCTTCTCTCTTTTTCTGTGACCCGCAGGGGCGTCACCAGAGGTCCTTGACCAATAAACACAGGGGCCATGGGCGGCTCATAAACTGCTAAGGGACCTCCAGTTTAGACAGATTTTATAACAGAATTCATATCTTGAAATAGGTAATGGTTAAATTCTTGAAACTGATATTTTATTGTACGGCATGGAATTTCACATCCATGGACACCAAACACAGGTTATCTCGTAATAACCTCTGACCCGTAAGGCATCTGACCGCTAGCTTGTCTTTCTTAGGAGCGAACGTGATCATGTTTGATCTCAATTCGATCTGTATTTTATTTGGCATTCAAATATATACTTTCTAGAGACATATCTTGTTTGTGTTTACAATTATGAATTTGTGTGTGAATGTATTACAGTTCTAATGACCATCTGGGCGGTGTGTTATTTACGACCCAGCCTGGTCAGTCTTAATGCTTGCTCGTTTATGGCTTCACAACCTAGCCTGCCATCTGCCAGGCATGCTGATAAGGTTTTCTTTGAAGCTCTGAGCCCAAACTTCCTGCATTCCAGGAGTTAATTAACACTGAAAAAGGGTGCTGGGATGGTGGGGGGCTGGTGAATGAGTGTCTTTTCAAACTGCAGAGCTTGGAAACTAAAATGGTTACCTGACAAAATGGTGTCCCAGCGCAGGATACCACCACACTACCTACTATTTGTGTCCATGTTCTGTTTGCATGGGTTTATATAACTTATTTATATTTTTACATCATAGTTTTTAATTATGTAACTTACACAGCAAGGCTCCATATGCCTGAACATTAAATAATTATGTTTAAGATCAAAGCAAAATACATTTAACTAGTAAATGGTAACTTTTTGTTCTTTTTCTTTATTCCAGGAATTTGTGTGTCAAATCCCTACTCGTTGACTGTTTCCATGAAATTCTTTGTTGATCTAAGAATACCTTACAGTGTTAGAAGAAATGAGCAAGTACAAATTAGGGCAGTTGTCCACAATTATTATGATGAAAGACAGAAGGTAATTATTAAACACTTTCCCAACTTCCGACAGCATCTTTCACCAGCTCGTTAAGCTCGTTAAAAAAAAAAAAATCTTAACTAACATTCCACAGTTTAACATATCTAAAAATTGTTCAAAGATTTCAAACTTGGCATAACCCATTCTTTTTAGTGATGTGAAGCTATAGTAAAAACTTTTGACAGGTTGATTTAAAGTATATGGGAACCCTTACTTTGTAAAACAATTCAGTTTAAAACAGAAAAATAGAAATGAAAGGAATATATATATATATATGTATGTGTATATATATATATATATATATATATAGTCAGAATGTTTATACTGCCCTGATATAACAGTTTTTATTCATGTAAATAAGCAAAGATCTGTAAATTAGGAGATTCTCAACTTATTTCTATAAATCAATAAAAATGCAAGATCGTTTTAAGTGACACTAAACTGAAGATAAGGAAGAAACAATTCTGTACAAAAATATATATATATTTATTTAATACTGCAGTGCAAAATAAAATGTCAAAAATATAATTGGTGATAAACACAAAGTTTAGAATAAAATGCAATAAAATATATCACACAGGTAATATGAGAATAAAATCAAAGAATATTATCTCAGAATAATAAGATGATCATAACCAAAGACTTTTAAAAGATGATTAATAGTCTACCAGGAAGACATAAAATATGGCAACCAATATGACAGATTTGACATGTGACTTCTCTCATCCAACAGATATTCATTCCAATATTTTAAATAAAGTTGCATGGATCAACATTGTTGCACCACGCCTCAAAAAGTCCAGATAGTTTTGGTAAAATATGTTTCTATTTAGTTAATCTACTATAAAGAATACATCACAACTGAACCATTTACTAAAGTCCAAATTAGCTTGAAATTCCAAGAAAAGAAAATTAAACCAATCATACTGCAGTTAGAATTGTCCCAAATTCAAATCTTGATACTAACAGTTTCAATGATGGATCAGTTAGGTGCATCTAAATAAGGATGATCAAATGCCTGTAGGAAAAATAGGAACATACTTTACCAGCCAAATCTTGTTGTCTGAGATGTTACACTGTCCTGGCTTCAGTATCAAATGTCACCCCCAATGTCTCCGAGCTTACTTCAAAAGCATCTTACTCCTCTTACGGTTTCTTCAATTCTCCCCCCTCTCTCTAGCTGACTAAAACTTTAAGCCCCCTGAAGTGTGGGCGGGGATCTCATTATCATATAATCTCTACGTCACTTAAAGCATCTAATTTCTAATTATTAATACCTGAATCCAAAATTAAGCAATCACCCCAAAATTAAGCAATCACCAGAGGGCAGTGTTGTATTACTATTAGATTCGGTATATAGAATATAATTGCATTATTTTCCCCCAGATAACCCTTTGACCTTAGGCTGGTTAAAAACCTTAAATTACCAAAACCCTGTCAAACACTTCAGACTCTTTGGCTAGAATGGAGAATATATGGCGATCATAAAAATTTACAAGACCTTACATAAACATTTCTTAAAATGAAGTAATTAGTTTCACCTAAGTAAAATTAGTACTTAGCAAGAATATAAAACAAAATATAGTATACAAAGCATTCCTAAATATCTATGTATGCTACACACACGCATAATTATTGCTAATATATTTTCTCACACATGATTGTAATGTATATTTCTTCAAAACCTATTTTAAATTAGCGTAATAGAATATACTAAACTATTGTTCATTATTACACACAGATAAGATTATAAGTCTAATAGTCATTAGTGCCTGGAATGGCGTCAGGCTGACTGGGTCTTATCTAAAAGAACGTCAGGAAACCAATATTTATTACCAAAGAAAGACAGAATTATCTGTTAAAATTGTAAGACCCTCTCTAAGAGACATCTTGTTTCAGAGAACATTTGAACTTTCATTCACCTCAAACAAAATGGATCTATATAGAACTGAATGCACATGGCCTTTATATAATTCCATTTTTCTTTTATTTAATCTCTACAAGACGAGCAAATTTTTATTTATACATTTTAACTTGATAAACGAGGGATGAGAAGCAACTGAGTAGAAGCCTGCAGTCACACTGGGTACGATTTAAAGCCCACTACTTTCAACCACTACTTCTGCACTTCTTCTGTGAGATTTGTAACTATTTGACAAGACTTCAGTGCTACTTCAAGGAGAGGGGCTGTCCATGTCACAGGGAGGAACAGTGATGTTATGAACAAAAGTTTACCTAGCAAAGGGTTAATATTTAACTTCTTTCAGGCTCAAGTAAGAGAAGCACCTCTAAGGCCCCTTTCACACGGTCCGCATTCCATTGCGGACTGTTCGTCTGCTCGTGGAGAGCAGTGGGGAAGGGATGATGTAGATGGCGGTGAGGAGGACGGTCTGTGTGGACAGCTTTACCCCAGATGCCTGCATACTTAGATGTGTAGATGTGCCTGTTTTAACCACTTGCTTACTGGGCACTTATACCCCTTCTTTCCTGACCAGGCCAGTTTCCAGTGCTGTTTAAATTTGAATGACAATTGCGTGGTCATGCACCACTGTATCCACATACAGCTTTTTATAATTTTTTTTTCACACAAATAGAGCTTTCTTTTGGTGGTATTTAATCACCACTGGGGTTTTTATTTTTTGCTAAACAAACAAAAAAAGACCGAAAATTTTGAAAAAAAACATTTTTTTTTATAGTCATAAAATCTTGTAAATAAGTAGTTTTTCTCCTTCACTGATGTGCTCTGATGAGGCTGCACTGATGAGGTGGCACTGGTGGGCACTGATCAGGAGGCACTGATGAGGCTGCACTGATGGGTGGCACTGATGTGTGCTAATAGGTGGCACTGAGTGAGAGGTGGCACTGATAGGCAGCTCCAAATGACACTGATGATGAGGCACTGATGGGCACTCATTAGCAGCACTGGTGGGCACTGAGGGGACAGATGTCCCTGTAACAGAAGGCGGCTTTCTTCTTTTTTTCTCACACTGTCAGAGTGATGGGAAAAAAGCCGATAACCGGCTTCTGTTTACTTCCGTGATCAGCTATCATTAGTAAAGGGCCTGCTGTAATTGGCCCATTTACCGATCTGTGATCAGCCGAGTCCCAAGGACTCGGCGATCACAGAGCACGCAACCCGTGGACACCCTCTCAGCATTTTAAGCCCATGCTGTAGCCATCTTTCGGCTATTCCACCGGCGCCAAGTGGTGAATCTTCAACCATGTAAGTTGCTAAATGTTGTAACCATATTGCTACACCTAGAAGCGCCTCTTTTCTCTTTTATGCTCCTGCTGGATTTTCCATTATTTCTTTTGGGGAAATTCACTTTGATATACTGTATGAGTGCTTTGGATTACAAGTACGTTTCCGGAAAAAAATTATGCTCATAATCCAAGGTTTTACTGTATATGAAAAAACATAAATACCAATTTTTCTTTATAAGTGATTACATAATCTCTGTTCCCAGCTGCATAAGGGTCTTGGAGAGGTAGGGACATTAATCCGCCCAGTGTATAGCTGTGCTGGGGACATGTTATAAAAGGACTGTCAGAATCACTAGGAATTTCACACAAAGTAAGCAATACAAAGAAAACAGGATACTCTTTTGACACAAGTACAACAGACACATATCAGGAATGCAGTAACGTATTCTTTATTCTTTTTTTCAGCATAGCTATTTTCCGCCAGGGATTTTTTATTAGTATAATATTTTTTTTTTTTTTGTCAAATGATGCTTACAAAATGTGCAAGTGTGTATATTCTAGAGTATTGTATACTTGCTATAACCAAGGTGTTAACAGCCTTTACCACCATGCTGGGATCCCATTAGTCACTAGCAAATTTATGAACTTCAGATCTACATGATCACATATTTTGCTATATTCAGATTTTTAATCTTCCTTTGCATTTACAGGTGACAGTGAGATTTTCTTACATTGAAAATGTATGCAGTTTAGCTACCAAATTAAGAGGTTATCAAGTGCAAGTGCAGGTGGAAGCACAATCTACAAAAGTGGTGAACCATGTTATAGTCCCTCTGAAAGTAGAAACAATTCACATTGAAGTGCAGGTTTATGGTCCAGGTATCAGAGACAAAGTGAAAAAATCCATTGATGTTCTGGTATGTAAACATGCTCTTCATACTAATACTACTGCTGCTAATACTTCTTCTTTAACAATGCTGTAATTATTGTTTTTTTTTATGTTATGATCTGTGTTATACTGTGAATTCATAAATAGCAAAATAATCACTGAATAAGCATTTTGCTACCAACTTTTTTTTTTTTTTTAATTACAACTATTGTGAAAAAATATAATAATTTTGATAACTTTAGGTGATATTACATATAATGATAGTATTTAATATATGAATATTTTTTTTTAATTTGATAATTATTTAGATGATTTTCCACATTAACATGCAGACAAAGGTGTCCAGCAAAAATTAGGTGCTTACAACAGTCACCCTTATCCATGTAGTTTTCTTTTTTTTAACTGTTGCAGCATTTGTTAAAGCACAACTGGCAGCGTAGTTTGTGCCAACCTCTGTCACTGTCACTTTTGCTGGTCAGCTTCATATACTGTAGGAGGTTGGATCAGTGTAATGCTTTGTACACACAATGAGATTATCAGGCGAATAATCATCAATTTTTTTTTGTTTTTTTTTGCATGCTAGTCTCCATATCGAAAACGAATAGGTTACTAGATTACGAAAATTCTACAACCGAATAAAATTTCGGAAGTGATGTAATATATTTGTATTTTCAGAAAAAAACTGTACTGATTAAACAAAAATCGTGCGATCTGGTATCGTGCGAGAAAAATGTTTGTGTTTGGAAAATTTTAAACGAAAGCTGTGTACTAACAAATAGATTATTGTACGATCACGTATAAAGCGGTATTTTTCCCTTAACGTCTTTCAGGACAGCACCTTGAGAGATGGCTCCTCCCTCTCACCAACAGGAAACACCCCATCCACCAGATTTTAAAAGGAGGCTTCTCCCACCATTCATCAGTTTTTGTGTTTCCCCCGGCCGAGGAACACCTGTGTGGGGAGTCTGGGGCTCTTAAGGTGCTGTCCTGAGAGAGGCTCCCTGCATCCACCTTACCCTGTTATTTGTAGTCTTTTGCTTCCTCCCATTTACGCGACCGACTGCAGTGCATGGGCTCCCTCTTCCCCTTGAGTCAGGACCCCTCGGAGTGCAGCCCCTGGATGGCATTTCTGGCTGGCGGTGCGGCCTTTTTTTTTTTCCCACCGCTACTTTTTCAAATTTGCCGCCGCTTGACCCGGATCGAGTGACGCTCGCCCGACCGGACGTGAGGTTTGCGGGAGGGGGCGCGCAGCGTCATTTCCGCTGGACGCATGGGAAGAGGGGAGGAGCAAGCTAGTGCTTATTCCGGTTCCGGTCCAGCGCAGGTGCGCTTTTGGTCTCTGGAACCGGTACAGAAAGCCACAGGACACACTGCCAGCGATGGAGACAGCTTCTACAGCAAGTGGGACAGGCACAGGCACCAGCAAGACCCAGGTAAGGGGTAAATGTGTATTACCTGACTTACTGTGGGGTCTCTCTCCTTCCTTTTTTGTTTCACTATCCCCCCTGGTGGCTGGGGGCCTGTAAGGGCACATGGGGCTTACCTTATGTCTTCCTGTGCACCTAGGTGGCCCTGAGATATAGGCTGACTCCTTAGAAAGAATTTTGTGTGTTTTTCTTTCATGTTTTCCAGGCTAAAAGTTCTGAAGCAATAGCTAAGAAAATGCCCCTCATGCAAGACAAAGTTGTCTGAACTTTGGAAAAAGACACTTTGTCAGGGATGTATTGATACCTTAGTAAAAGAAGAAGCATCTTCAGCATGTGGCGATTTAATTGCATATGTAAGGAAGGAATTGGATGCTACCATCCAATCTTTCCGGTCATCCCTACAGGATCCTGCCTTGAGTCAGCCATCAGCCTCACACTCTTCTCAGGGCTCCCAATTGGTTCCTTCGGTGGAAACAGAAATGGTTCCTCCCACCCAAGGAAGTCATTCCCCCTCGCATTCCAAGGCGGAAGAAGAGGAGGAAGGGGTTCAAAATATACCCTCTAAAGAAGAAAAGAAAGAACTATCCCTGCATGATAGGATGTATGCAGGCCTGGGTGAACCTAAGGGTCGCACCTTTACGGTGCATCAATCCATTTCAGATGCCATCAGAAATAAGTGGGCTGAGCCAGAAAGGAAACCCTTGTTTCCCAAAGCCTTTAAGAGGCATTTTCCTTTCGATGAAGACCCAGGAGCCCCCTGGAATAAGGCTCTAAAAATTGACGCAGCCTTTTCCCAGGTCTCTAGGTCAACTGACCTAGCATTCGAGGACATGGGAGTTTTGATGGATCCCATGGACAAGAAGATGGACCAACAGCTCAAGAGATCCTGGCGGTCCATCATGGGCAATCTTAAACCTGCTATGGCAGTGACCTGCGTATCCAGGAATTTGGAGTACTGGCTTAGCCAGTTAAAAGCACATATTACAGCCGATTCCACTAAACAAGAAATCCTGGACTCTTTCTCCACTCTCTCCACGGCTATAGCATTTATTGCAGATGCTTCAGCGGAATCAGTGAAGAGGACAGCAAGGTCAGCAGAACTAACCAACTCGGCCAGAAGAGCTCTTTGGTTAAAAACTTGGCCTGGAGATGCAGCTTCCAGAAACAAGCCGTGCAGAATCCCATTACAAGGGGATCTCCTATTCAGACCTGAGTTGGACTCTGTTCTAGACAGAACAGCAGACAAAAAAGTCCTTTCCTATCAAAAAGAAAAAGCAGCCACCTAAGAGGTTTTGTTGACCTAAAAAAACTCAACAGGATGGCAGGCCCCAGGAGAAGAGGAGAAATTGGTCAGCGCAAAGACCCAAGGGGAAAGGAAGCGTTCTATTCCATCCTCCTGCATCGACCAGTAAAATGCAATGACAAGACTTGGCCAGTGGGAGAAAGGTTAAGGGAATTCCTCCCCTACTGGGCAGCCATAACAGAAAAACAATATATTCTGGATATGCTGTCCCAAGGCTACAAGATCGAGTTTTCGGAGCCTCCGCCCGAAAGGTTCTTTGTCACAAACCTCCCAAGAGACGCAGCCAAAGCCCTGGCTATGACAGACCTATTAAAGGACCTGATGCGACAGGGAGTTGTCTGTCTAGTACCATTGGAGGAACAACATCAGGGGTTTTATTCCCACATATTTCTGAGAAAGAAACCATTGGGGGATTTTCGTCTTATTCTCAATTTGAAACCACTAAACAGGTCAGTTCTGAACAGGAAATTTCGGATGGACTCTATTTTCACAGTCAGAACCCTGTTAACCAAAGGATGCTTTATGGCATCAATAGACTTAAGAGATGCATATCTACATATCCCCATAGCCTCTCATTCACAGAAGTTCCTGAGGTTGGCGGTAGATATGGGGAAGGAAACGCTTCATCTTCAGTTCAAAGCCCTTCCCTTTGGCGTGTCATCAGCCCCTCAGATTTTTACGAAAGTGATGGCTGAGTGCCTAGCGCTCCTTCGCCTACAAGGAATCTCTGTGGTACTATACTTGGACGACCTACTTTTCTTTGCCCCTTCCAAAGAAAAGCTTCAAAAGGATCTGAACGAAGCCAGAGGTCACCTAGAGTCACTAGGCTAGATAGTGAATTTCCAGAAATCAAACCTCACACCAGCTCAGTGAGTTCGGTTCCTAGGGTTTCAAATATGTTCAGTGGAGCAAAAAAAAAAATCTTCTTACCAGAAGACAAGCAGGTCAAGATCCAAGTTATGGTAGCCAGGCTACAAACAAATCAATTTTGGTCAGTCAGAAGGGTTATGTCAGTCCTAGGAAACCTAACTGCATCAATACCAGCCATCCAATGGACAAGGCTCCATTTTCGGCCACTACAATATTTTCTCCTAAAAGTCTGGGATCACAATCCAGAAACTTTAGAGTCAAAGGTAAAAATCCCCACCAAGGTCAAGAGGACCCTCTGGTGGTGGAGAGACCAAGCAACCTTGTCAAGGGGATTGGCCTGGACCTTCCCGGTAGACCAAAGATTGACAACAGACGCCAGCAGATGGGGGTGGGGAGCTCACTGGAACCAAAACCTGGCACAGGGTACTTGGTCTCAAATAGAGACAAAGAAATCTTCAAATTGGAGGGAATTGAAAGCAGTCGGCCTGGTTCTGGTGGCCTTTTCTCAAAACCTCCAGGGGACTCATGTACAAATCCTTTCAGACAACGCCACTACAGTGGCATATTTAAACAGACAGGGGGCACAAGAAGCAGAACCCTACAGTTATTGGCAACAGAAATCCTGCAATGGGCGGAAAGTCAGTTGCTTTCCTTGTCAGCAATCCATCTAAAGGGCACACTGAACGAAGATTACTTAAGTAGACAGAAGATTCGAGAAGTGGAGTGGAGCTTAAATCCAGAAGTCTTTACATTGATAGTCAAGACTTGGGGACAACCAGAAGTGGATCTGTTGGCAGCAAGAGAAAACGCAACACTTCCACTTTACTTCTCACTCCACAGAAACGATAACTCTCTGGGAATGGACTCTATAGCGCATCCCTGGAACTTCCGCTTGGGATACGCCTTTCCCCCCTTTCAACTTATTCCTCTTGTACTGAGAAAGATACAGATGGAAAGAACCTCAGTGATCCTGATCACGCCATATTGGCCCAAAAGGGCCTGGTTTTCAACTGTACTTCAACTGGCAGCCAAACCTACTTTTCAGCTCCCTCCTCGTCAGGACTTACTTCTTCAGGGTCCAGTCTTTCACCCAGAGGTAGAAAAACTAAACCTCACCGCCTGGTATCTGAGGAGCAACTACTAAAAAGAAAAGGACTCTCAGACGCGGTAGTAACCACTTTACTTACCAGTAGGAAGAAGGTTACTAGAGATATATGTGCAAAAAGGTTGGAAAACCTATAATACCTGGTGTGGGTCAAGAGACCAAAAATTGGATAGTATTATATCAATTTTGGAGTTTCCACAAGAGGGTGCAGTGAAGGGTTTGGCAGTGAGTACCCTCAAGGTGCAAGTAGCGGCCTTGGGAGTATTCCTAGAAAAACCTATTGCCTCAGAATCTCTGGTCACCAGATTCTTCAGGGCTCGTACCCGCTCCAGACCAGCACCTATCAAGAGTTTTTGCAAATGGGACTTATCAGTAGTTCTTCAGGCTTTTACAAAAGAACCTTTTGAACCTTTAGAGACCATTTCACTACGAAATCTTTCCCTCAAAACTGCCTTTTTAAATGCAATAACATCAGCAATCAGGATTAGTGAACTTCATGCGTTATCAATTATTGAACCTTTTCTGTCTATCTATCCGGATAGGATAGTTCTCAAGACGGATTCGGGTTTTTTTTTCCAAAAGTAGCATCAACGAAAAACCGATCCCAAGAAATTGTCTTACCGACCTTCTGTCCTGATCCATCGGGAGATAAGGAAAGGCGTTTTCGTAGCCTGGACGTAAGAAGAATCTTAATGCACTACCTAGAGGTTACTAAGGAATTTAGATCCTCAAATTCTGTTTGTCCTTTTTTCTGGCAACAAAAAAGGTTGACAGGCATCAAAGGGATCAATTGCAAGATGGCTTAGATCAGCTATTTTAGAGGCTTACTCCCCGATGAAAGTATCTCCCCCACAGGGATTTAGAGCTCACTCCACTAGAGCTCTTGCCACTGCATGGGCAGAGAAAGCTGGTGCCACTCCAGATCGGATCTGCAAGGCGGCTATGTAGTCAAGTTACTTTACGTTTGCAAGACATTATAGGTTGGACCTTTTGGCAGCTGGGGACCAGGCTTTTGGCAGAAAGGTCCTTCAGGCTGTGGTCCCTCCCTAAACTAAGTAAGTCTCGATAATCCTCTCAAGGTGCTGTCCTGAAAGACGTTAAGGGAAAATTCAAGTTAGACTTACCGGTAACTTGTTTTCCAATAGTCTTTCAGGACAACAGGAGCCCGCCCTATTGAATAAATTTAGCTGTTATTAACCATATCTGTTTATGTGTTCCAGCGTGGGCCAGAGGTACTCTTCTACAACTGATAAATGGTGAGAAGCCTCCTTTTAAAATCTGGTGGATGGGGTGTTTCCTGTTGGTGAGAGGGAGGAGCCATCTCTCAAGGTGCTGTTCTGAAAGACTATTGGAAAACAAGTTACCGGTAAGTCTAACTTGAATTTTTGTACAACATTCTGATCAGGTGTACGGGGCTTGAGGCTAACATAGGTCCTGTATTTTCATATCTGAACTACACTCCAGACGTCATCTCTAGTTAGAAGACCCAGAGCCAAAGGGTGTAAGCAGAGGGAACAAGGGACAGGGTTGGTTAGCTGTAAATAGTCTGGCCAGCTGGAAACCAGACTTTTTGCACAAAGTACTATATTATGGTCTACCCTTGGCTCTACATGATTTAAAGTGACTCATGCCATTCCTCTTGCTATCACTTCTGAGGCCCAGTTCACACTGCAGTGACTTTGAAGCCGACATCCAAGTGTGACTTTGGCACAACTTGCATATCACATTTTTAACAGAAGTCAATGCAAGTCATGCTGAAGTCGCACCAAAAGTAGGACAGGAACCTATTTCCAAGTCAGAGCGACTCAAGTCACTCATTTTAGAACGGTTTCATTGCACTTAATGGGGGCGCGACTTTTCATGTGACTTGTGCTCTCAAAGTCGGAGCGCATGTCGCACCAGTGTGAACCGGGCCTAACTCTTTATTACTCCTTCTCTCATATCACTGCAATACCTATATGACATTTTGTTAATATCCATTTTACTTTTAGAAGTCTGATCTGCAATGTCTGTGTGCACAAAGTGCCAAATACAATTACACATCACATCCTTTCTACATCCTTCTTTTCTCGATTGGCTGGAATTGTAATTATGCATGGCATGTGTGACTTTAAATATTTAAGGCTCAGAAAATAGGCAAAAACCCAATCTATGCATAGTTTTGTAAAAAAACAAAAAAAAAAAAAAACAAAAGAAATGAAATGTATGTATTGGTTAAACAATTATGGTTATTCCTTTGGATAAAATCCCTGCTTTTGTTTTTCTTTTGTGGTTTAGCCAGAAGGAAAACTTGAGAGGAGGAAAACTGTCAGTCAAGTAGTAAATCCTAAAGGTTGGTTCATTCCAGTGACATGACAAAATATATTATCCAACTGTATGTTGTGTAGAAATATGGACTACAAATATGTGTGTGGGGAGGTGTAACATTGTGCGGCGGCAGTAAACACTTAGAGTCCAATTACAGTGAAGAGAACTTGTGTTAATGTAAAAGTTCAGCAATTCACAACAAGCCCGGTGGGAAGGCACCCAAATGGGAGCACTCACAGAATGTAACAGAAATGTGTGGCAGAGCAGGTCTTGGGCATGCCGACAGCATCTGTCTTAAGGGGCAGACTGTACCCAAATGGGGAGGTGTTCAAGAAGGATGGCATGTCTCTATTCTTTCCCTACTTGTCTGGAACCTCTCCCTGCCGCTAATCACTGTCCCTGTCAGACGGATGACCTGTTCCTACAATACTCACAGGTGAAAGGTGCACCAAGCGTGGAGCCAGGGCCTTAAATAGGCTCTGCCTGACCCAAGGTGTCTGCCAGAGTCACATGGGGTGGCAGCATCCAATTGGATAGCTTCTCCAGTGACCCAGGAAACCATAGAGCAACCATGTTTCTCTTGACTTCCCCTCCAACTGCAATCCCGCTGTGATCGAGTGCCACCTACAGTGGAGAAAATATACTGCACCTGCCTACATGTGTAGTATAGATAATTGCACAGTTATTTTTCATAAAAAGAGCAACAATGGTAGTGCTTACATTTGCTCTCCTGTGACCCACATTCAGCTATTGCCCACGCACAGCAGACTTGCACAGCCACTCCAGGCTCTGGGAAGATCCTAACAATATTGTCTGCTCCGCCTCTAAGCACGCCGCTGAAAGAGCTGGAGCCAGAAAGCTTGAGCCATCTGCGCTTACGAATGTACCAGATCAAGAGCTCTAAGATCGAGAACTGAACGATCACATGATCAGTGATCATATTGACGCTGCAGCATAGAGATGAGTACGTGCATCATTTTTTTTACATACTCAAATTTTAGGAGTGTGGAACCACAAAGAATTCCTTCATTAATGTCTGGCATGTTAGATATCCTGCATTGTGTCAAAACATTGCACACTTAATTGCATAATTTTCCATTGCAATAAAATAAAAGAAAGTGATGGTGCAGCGCTAAACAATCAAAACTAAAAATCATAAAAGTCCATATCCACAGAAATTCATAGGAGATGTCCAGAGGAAGTAATATATTAAAGTGCAGCTGAATAGCATATGCGTAAGGAAGCCACACCCAATCATGCTGCCTCTTACCCTCCACTCCAGACCCTCATAACAAAGTTCAAGATGCACAGTGGACAGCCATCCAGTGGAATCTCCAATATCAGTGATTTCCTCTCCAACAAATTTGATCGTCTCAGGATAAACCTCATATAGAAACAAAGGAAACACTCCTCATATTATAGAGATCTCAACCATGTTAAATAAGTAATAAAAATAAAACTGACATGATAGTAGTATAAAACAACCAGTGTTCCTAACCAGCAAGATGGCCACTGCGTTCCAGCATGCAATGGTGTCGTACATCTCCAACTCCTCCCTACGCGGTTTGTCCTCAAATTACATCAAATGTATGAAATAAAACTTTATGCATTGCTTGTAGTGTATTGATTATATATTGTATGGATTTTATAGTTGACGATGCAATAAATCAGTGTTGCAGTACCCACACCAGAGAGAAATCCAGTAGGGTGTGCCATAGGGCTAGGATTAAAATCTGAATCCTGATAAAGCACTGTGGTCATACATTCATCATTGTTTTTCGTTCAGCCAGTGGGCTGGTCGGAAACAAATGAACGGACACGCCCAACGGACACGCGAGGTGGATAGGGGAATCGTCTCCAGTACACTACTGTATTCTGACAGCGGGATTCCTCCTCTGTCAGAATACACTGATCAAACATAAATTTTTCAACAAACCCATTTGCAAGAAATTGTTAGATTGACTTCTCACAAATGGAAACAGCCATAGATGAATCAAAATTCAACCAGTGCCTGCAGAACTTGCTGAATTTCGATCCATCAATGGCCAGCTTTAGCCTCCATGTTAAACCCATTCAACTGAACACAATGTATAAATCCCACTTTTAATAAGGTTATATGCTAACCAGAGACAAAAAATATATATTCATTTTATTCTGAAAATGTAATTTTTAACACCAAAATGAAGCATGTTACATAAAGACAGCTATTTTGCTCATAAGATACTGTATTGTTTTTCAGGGAGATCTGAGTTGGTTCATGTAAGAAAAGAAGAATTAGATGACATAGTTCCAAACAGCCCTGCAAACTACTTTATTAGCATACAAGGTATGACTGCTGTCTGACTAACACACTTTGCTTGCATAAAAGTCCAGCTAAATACCTAATAATACTTTAAAAACTGCATGTGAAAACTGCAGCAAACGCTTCCACTGCTCACTTGACCCCCAGGCCTTTTCTGGCATTTTTTGTTTACACTATTAAAATGAGCATTTTTTGCTATAAAATTACTCAGAGCCCCTAAACAATATATATTTTTTTAAAAGCAGAAGCTTAAATCGGTGTGTATTGCCATTTTTTTTTGTAACACGGTAGCAGTTTTCAAACTTTTTTTGGGGGGAAAAAATACATCTTTTTAAATTTGAATGCACAAAAGCACAATATAATACGTAATTGTTTGGTAAAATGTAAAAGATGATGTTACCCTGTGTAAATAGATAAAAAACCTCATACTTTAAAATTACGCACGTCGGCACAACATTGACAAACAACGTAAATTTTACTATCCATAGGCAACGCTTTAAAAGCCTTTACAGGTAACCACTTTAGATTTACACAAAAGGTTTGGTGCTAGAATTTCTGCCCATGATCTGATGTTCGCAGTGATAACTCACATGTGTGTGACGATTGCTGTTTGCGTGCATGCCGGACGCATGTTAACCTTTGTGCACGAGAACAGGGGCACTTAAATTGTTTTATTTTTAAAATAAAACAGTGACAAGTACTTGCTATGGAGAGATCAGGGTCTATTAGACCCAATATCCCTCCTCTGCCCTTAAAAGCATTTGATCACACCAAGATCGGTATGATCAAATGCTTTTCATTTTCAATAATGGTGCTGTTTACATCCGAGGAAACTGGATGTGTATGTATCCCTTTTGCTTCATAGAGGTGAACAGAGTCATTTCAGTCTCTGTTTGTCTCTATTATCAGCTGGCAGAAGCACCGGCGGGCGATTGGGTGTCCCAGTGGGAAGGGACAGCCCGAAAAAGCCGTGGAAGGCAGGCAGAGGGGAGGGAAACGTCGTCTCCTCCTGCATGTAAAAGCAATCCAGCAGCTAGTTAGCCGCTAGGATTGCTTTTACAAGAGAGCTGACTGTTGGCTCTAAAAAAACAATAAACAACTTGAATTTGACCACTTGAAGTGCGTGTCAGTACCAGTACTGGTGCAACGCTGGTCGCCAAGTGGTTAAAATATTTCTACCCTTTTATAGATCACATACCACACACACATTGGTCTTTTTCCAGTATTAGGTCACCAGTGCACACTTTTCTCACCCCCAGTGATACCTAAACTCTAGCGCCCAGCACCCATTCTATGATGATAATGAGGACTGATCATCCCAAAACTGTGTAAGCAATCACAGGGCAGCATTGTTGTTTTAAACTTTTGCAAGCAAGCAGTGACACTCCTCTGCTAATGGGGTCTGTTGTATACCCCATTACAACCTGTTTATCCAGGCCTGGGTAATAAAACCTATTATGATGTGTCATAACTAGTCCTAAAATGTTTTTCCACTTTTGCAGCCAAACTGGGATAACACCTAGTTTATATCTGTTACATGTTCCCATTAAAGTGAATCTCCAGTTGTCTGTAGAAAAAATAAGTCAGCAGCTACAAATACTGCAGCTGCTGACTTGTAAAAGTAAAACAGGTATTCCCCAGCCTTAGGGGTCCAGCGCTATCAATACCTGGGGCAGTTCTTTGCCAGTCTTCAGATCACACCACCATCTTGAGTGTGGGAAGCTGACTATGACTTCCTGCTGGCTCACAGCTGGCTCCCCACTGCGTATGCGCAACACACATGCACTTTGTGAATGGTCCTGCAATCTCCTGAGCCCTGTGACATGTCCCAGGAGATGCACAGCACAGTCTGTATGTGGGGAATAAGTGATGTGGATGCTAGGGATATCCTTTTTTTCTATAAATTTTACATGATTTAGCACTGTGAAAAGTGCCCCAAACACATTAATGGGCACATTATTTTCAAAAATGTCCCCACTGTACTTTACTAATTTAACAATGCAGAGAATGTTGCTGTGGATGTCTGGTGAATCCAGCAAGGTGAATGTGCCTGTCTTTGTTTGGTTTTTACAAACGTGTCTGTTAGTGGAGTTCTCATTATAAAACAGAGAAAGCCGCAGTGCCGATCTGAGTGTAGCATGAAAGTAAATCACAATTTATTTGAAAGTAATGCACATCATCACAACAATCTCTCTTTTCCTTCTCTAAGTTTTTTATGTCTTTGTTATCTATAGCAAGTTAGTCTATTATGGAATAAATTGTTTTTTTTTCCAGGAGATATAATGGGAGAAAGTTTGCTGGGCATTTTAGATGAGTCTTATCTTGGTCGCCTCCTCTATATCCCCAGTGGTTGCCCGGAACAAAATATGTTCAAAACATCTACAAATGTAATTGTTACTCGCTATTTAGATGCCAACAAGAAGTGGGGCAATGTTGGAGCTGAAAAAAGGCTGAAAGCCATTGAAAATATTGGGCAAGGTACAGTTATCCAAATACATTGCTATTTTTTTTCTGTCCATTTATTATGCTTGCGTCATTAACATGCAATCCATTATTTAGGCAGTGTTTACTTGTCTCCATGCTGTCTCATTTATTCTTTATGTTAACCTTCCACTCAATAAAAATATGATCACAACAGATTGAGACCTAATTGCCTGAGCACAAAGCACATGGAAATGTAGGCTATATTTGCAAAAAAAATGTCACACGATCCAAGTATGATATCATGGTCACAATGCAAGGAACATGGAGTTTGCTAACAGCCCTAGTCACATCCCTGGAGGATGATGTTGAAAATCTACTTTGGCATCCATAAGAGAGTCACTGAGAGTGAGGAGCAATGGGCTGAGATGCTAATATTCGTTTGATTGGGGGAGCCCTAAAAAGCCTTTTTTACAAGCTTAGGATGCCAAGGAGTATCTTTAACTTAAAGGAGAAATCCTAGCCAGGCACAGGGTTATAATGGCTGTGCAATCTCAGCTTGTATTAAAAAAGGGAATAGGGTCTTGGGAGGCTCAAGAGGTCCCATATGTATGATTTGTTCCATCCTACAAAGAATTGGTTGCAACTGGATGTGCTGTTTGTGGATTGGGTGGTCTGCAGATGTTACATCATGGCCTTGCCTGTTAAGATACAGCAGTGCATTAGGCTTGTAGATCAAGAGTGTAGTTGAGCTGGTTTCCCTATTAAAGCAACATACTTATACCAAGAACTATCTCTTAAGGAGGGTGTGCCATGGGTGCCAGATATGTTGGCCTCCTAGCCCAAATGGAGTATTTTCCTTGGGAGAGACACACAGCACATTAGGTGCTGGTGATGTTAAGGTTTGGGATATGTGGCGATATTACATGAGCCTATGAAATGTGACCTGGAGATGTGTTTGTTACTATAGGAACTGAGACTGGAAGGCAAACATGTCCTATTACAATAGAAGGCTATCCAGTGGAAGCATTATTAGATTCCAGAAGATTTATGACATTGGTACAGGCCAGTATGGGGGACTCTGCTAAGCTTGATAATCCTAATGCAGTGCTCTTAGTCATGGGTGTAATAGAAGAAAGGATGTCAGAAACCCTGTCTGCTAGAGAGAGTCCTTTTAGAAAAATCGAGAGGTGTTTTCAGAATTACCTGGCCAAACGAACATAATTTGCCATGACATTGTTACTTAGCTTTACCTTATCTGGTACCTAAAGGTCAGAGAAAAGCCATTTCCAGAGAGAAGCAGTAATGTTAGCCCTTGAGGTTTTAGAAAATCCAATAGTGACAGGACATGCTTATTCTTAAGCCAGATGGCAATCTTAGGTTCTGCAATGACTTCAGGAAACTAAATGAAATATTCTAATTCAACATTTATCCTATACTCCAGTTGGATGAGTTGATAGCAAGGTTAGGTCCCATCAGGTAAATTACCACCCTAAAATCTAACTAAATGCTATTGGCAGATTCTGTTAAATTCCCTTAAAGAAAACTGTCCATGTTGCTCACTGCAACCAGGGAGACTTTTCATCTCTACTCTTTATAAATCACATTACTTGTTAAAGGGGTTGTTACCACAGAAATTATATTCACTGCCAGCCCCTCTATTATAATGAGGCATTACACACAGGGTAAATGTTTTTCTAAAATAAAGCTTGTAAATACAGTTTTCCAGTGATCTTCAGGCCGGTCACGTGACCTTTAGCCAGTCTCCTACTACGATCCAGGGCTACTGCGGGAGGAGCCAAGATCTCCCTCTGACATCATCGTGGCCTCTCCTGCTGTAGCCCGGGGATCGGAACAAAAGACCGCCCGGGAGTCACGTGACCGCCCTGAAGATCACTATAAAACGGTATTTACAAGCTTCGTTTTAGAAAAACATTTACTCTGTGTGTTATGCCTCATTATAATAGAGGGGCTGGCAGTGACAATTGCTAATCTTTTATTTCTAATGATAGCAGCAGGAGGGGGGGGCGGAGAAGGGGGGGGAGAGACAGACACACACGGAGCTGACAGGCAGGGAGGGAGGGGTGAGGGGGACAGAGGAGAGCTGCGGATGACGGTGGCACGCAGGCTGACCACGGTGATCAGGGTTCAGCAGCCATGATTATCGTGATCAGCACATGGAGTGGGACACAGGAAGTGCCAGGCAGGATCAGCCTGGTTTTTTACAGTTTAGAGAGGGGCAAATTAGACAGCACAAGCGCTGTGCTGTTTAATCTGCTATAAGGGAACATGATCTCTTTTTTTTTTTTTTTTTTTTTAAGGGTTACCATTTATTTTCTGTCTAGTGCTATATAATGTCCCATATTTACACAGACTGGAGGAAAGTAAATGATAAAGTATATTTATTGTTTATCACAACCGCTGTTGTAGAAATCTTACTTTCTATTACACATCACTCCATCATCCATTTTCAAAGGCCTGCTGTAGTGTCCTAATGCAAAAGTTATCTTAGTTAAAATCAAAATGTTGTGCAACATAGATTTTAATTAGCCCATTGCACAAGTATAATAGTATAAGTCAGCATTTTAACCTATACATTTGTACCTCTCTACTAGTACTTAACAAACATGAAACAGGTAGATCAAACAGTAAATATTTTATGTTTTTTTAATCCTGGAACAGGTTATATACAACAGCTTGCTCATCATTTGCCTGATCATTCTTTTCAAAAAAGCACTTGGTAAGATCCAGTTTTTCGCCTGTATCACTATGTTGCATTCTATCCTTGCCTTCTAGCCTGCCTTGCGATATGGTTTTAGCCAATGTGAGTGAATAAAAGCTAGGTGTTTTGGAACGTTTATTTGACATTTCTAGTTCTACCCTATGTTAGTTATGCACCTCTTTGTGCTATGCTTTACTGGAAAGTAGGGGGCAGTACAACAAGTTGATTGGCCTGAGAAGGATGCATCATGTTGGGATGAGTGAAGGGAGAACAATGAGATAATTTACATTATTAACGAAGGAGTGGCTTCACAACAACTCCGTGACTGTTCTTGAATGGCCCAGCCAGAGCACTGACTTAAACCCAATTGAGCATCTCTGGAGAGACCTAAAAATGGCTGTCCACCAACATTTACCAACCAACCTGACAGAACTGGAGAGGATCTGCAAGGAGGAATGGCAGAGGATCCCCAAATCCAGGTGTGAAAGACTTGTTGCATCTTTCCCAAAAAGACTCCTGGCTGTATTAGATCAAAAGGGGGCTTCTACTAAATACTGAGCAAAGGGTCTGAATACTTAGGACCATGTGATATTTCAGTTTTTCTTTTTTAATAAATCTGCAACAATGTCAACAATTCTGTGTTTTTCTGTCAGTATGGGGTGCTATGTGTACATTCATGAGGAAGAAGAATGAACCTAAATGATTATAGCAAATGGCTGCAATATAACAAAGAGTGAAAAATTTAAGAGGGTCTGAATACTTTCCGTACCCACTGTATCTCATCCATGTATCCCCTCGTTCTCAAGCTTTATCCTTCCTTTTTTCTTTCTTTTTCTTCTTCTTTTTTCTCTTTTCTTTTTTCTTTTTTCTTTCTTTCTTTTTCTGGTTTTGGGCTTCACTTATGTACCAGGTGTCTTACATCTATTACATTTATTATCATATTTTTATCGATGTATTTTTGGTGTATTTGGTTTGGGGTGAAGCTATAACATACAGACAAATCCTGCTGGGCCCTCTGTGTGTCTCTAATTGAGGAATACTACATGCAGCTGTGTGCTCAATCAATTACGATCTAGGAGGAGCACATGAAATGTTTCTTTCTTCTTTTTTCTATTTAAAGCAGTGTTTTGTAATGTTTATGCATGGTTACGACTAAGCAGAAGACTCCGTGAAACACGTCAACCGCCGTGCTTTTTTCCCCATGTCTCTGACTGTTGTGGTTGTAATTTGGATGTTTTTATCTTTTGGACTTCAATAAATCTGGATTTTACAATTGCACATCCTTAACCAGCAGTGCGGCTCTTTGTGTGTTCTCATATTGCTGTTAGACGCACTCCACATGTATGCCTTTCCAAGGAAGATGTTAATTTGGTGAGGCACTTGCACAATTCATAACAGGTCATAGGTGGAAAGTTTTGCTTTCTCAGAGAAAAATTACAAACCCCCCTCCTCAGGAGCTCCTAGCTCCTTCAAACACAGAGCACTTCCATGCTGTACCCAGGCTTCAACTTCAAAACCTAAGTTCAGTCCTTCCTTCTGCTTCGCCTGCTCCACAAAGAATGCGAGATGGTGATTTTTCTGGCACTTAACTTTCCCAGACCAGTGCCAGTTGAACCCTGGTACATAGACATTATAAGATTTCTTGCAGAAGACACTGGCCTCTTCACAACAGGCCAGACCTGCTGCTTCAGGGCCCCCTTTTACACCCTGCTTCTCAGTCTCTGACTTTAATGGCATGACTGTGTAATCCCCAGTGTCAAAGCCTGGACTTGAACCTAGGACGTCTGCTGTGTCTGGCAATGATTTTTTTTGCTGAGCTACTTGAGATGCTGTACAGTACCCTGTCTAATCCATTAGACAACCCTGTATTGTTCCTTGACTTCTGCTGAACCTTGAACTTTTTGCTCCTCCCATGAACTTCCTGATTTAAGCCATGTCTTTTCACTTCCTGTTTGCCCAATTATTGTGCTTTTTTCAGCTAGTATCTTGCTCTTGTCTTCCCTGCTGTCGTCCATATTTTGCTGCAACTCGTTATCAACCCTTGGCTTGGTCTTTGACTACCCTTCTGCTTGATCCTTATCTGCCTATCTGCTACTGGATTCCGGTTTGCTCACCTCCTGGTGGGGTGATCCTGAGGACTGTGACCTGGTACTAACATGCAGCAAAATCCATCTCCACCATTAGGAGCTCTGGTGACTGTATACTGCATGTGCTCAGGATTAACACTTGTTTTTTTTGTATTTTTTGAGAACCAGTCCATAAAGTTCTTTCAAAAAAGTGACAAGTATTCAAATAAGAACTGTCATGGAGGGAAAGGGGGAAAAAATAGGGGCTAACGTACTGAACACCTAATGCAAGAGCTCTTCTCAGGAGTGGAAGCCGACTCTGTAAATCTGAAGGATGAAAAGACAGAAAAGTTTCTTGAAAAAGGAGCACGCATGCCCAGGATGAGCCTTACGCATGCTCTGAAACGCGCTGTGTTTCCAGTGTCCCAGTGACATCCCATGCTATCCTAGACACTACGTTCCACTCTGCTCTCCATCCTCTTCAACTGGAATGATGTGGTACATGCCGGCTACTTCCTCCTGTCATACCGTGGTTGTTGCAGATTAGGATTAGCGTGACTCACCTCGATTCCACCGGGACATCAACTTCTACAGATGAGCCTTATTTTTATCTCCTTCCTGTGAGTTCCCAATTGTCTTTATTGTTATCCCTTGCAAAATAAATATTACACTTAGAGGGCGCTTTTCTGTCTTTTTATCCATCGGGAGCTCTGGTGAACACAAGTTAGTACCTAAAGCCTGTGTCATCTGCCAGGGTGACTGCCTGTGTACCTATCCTGCTGGTCGGTGGTAGTCTTGCTACTGCTATAGCAACTGGTCTTCGAGCCTGACCTCTGATCGTGACACTGGGTCCTAAAACATAGAGGAGTTTCTGTGATTCCTTTCCTGCTGAAAACAACAAAAGTTACATCCAGGAAGATTTATCGTACCTGGAAATCTTACTTCACCTGGTTCTAGCTCATTTAATTCAGCTGCAGAGATTACTCTGTGCCCCACATTCTGACCCTTCTACAAAAAGGTCCTGACCAAAGATTACTCTGTGCCCCACATTCTGACCCTTCTACAAAACAGGTCCTGACCAAAATCTAGCCCTTAGCACCCTGAAAGGGCATGTTTCACTATTATCCTTAGGCTTTAGCTTCACATTCCCCTAACCCAAGCTTCCCTGGGACCTTAACTTGGTGCTTTCTGCCTTGCAGAAACCAACATTTGAACCCATCTTGGATAATCCCTTGGAGGTTATTGCCAGTAAAGTAGCTTTCTGGTAGCCAACACATCTGTGACATGTGCCTCTGAACTCACGGGTCTTTCCTTTAAAAAGCCCTTCCTGATAAAGCATAATATCAAGGTTGTATTATGCCCTAGACAATCTTTCCAAAGGTGGTATCAGTGTTACATCTCAATGAAGGGTATTGTTCTGCCATGCTTGTGCCTTGCTCCTAAGCACTAAAAGGAAGCCTCTATGCATTGCCTTGACATAGTCAGAACCATTACAGTATACCCAAAAGCTGCTGCTTCCATTAGACAAACATATTCCCTGTTTGTCCTTTCCTTGGGTCCTTGCAAGGGTCACCCCACTTCAAAATCCACCATTAAATAATGGATAAGGAATTGTTGCCTACATTTGCATTCATAGCTTGGGACATCCCATGGTGTATGAATAAGTTGCCTATGTCCTGTACTGTACGATTAAGATAAGAGGTATTTTGACTTGCCTGTAAATTCCAGTACAGGACACCCTCCCTACACTCTCCTTGTTACTTTACATTGCTTGCTACAAATCTGAGAATGAAGAGGAGGTTTATAGGGGAGGTGCCCCTGGGGGGGGGGGGGGGATGAATGTTCAAAAGGTTGCCAGTGTCCAATCACTTGAAGGTACAAGCCTATAATCCCATGGTGTATGCATAAGTTACCTGTATACTGTACTGTACTCAAAAATATGGAATTCACATAATTCCTCTTTTTATTGCAATACTCATGCACGTATGTGAACCATGGAAAAAGTGTTGTAAAAAGTGTATAGTATACAAGGTATACTTATGTCAGGACCTGGATCACCTGCTGGTGGCATTGTAGTTCACAATGCTGCAGGTGCAGTTCTTGTGACCACCAGTGAGTGTCTCTCCCCAGTAATTAGGCTCCACCTGATGCTGGCTGCTTAAAAGGTATATAACCCCTTTCTTGATTTGCATCTTTGCTTCAGTGTTTCCTCCTTCCTGACTGTTCCTTGCACCTCTGGTTTTACTCTGTTATTCTGTACTTCCCTTTCATTTGTATATATTGTATAATAATTAGGTTTGCTAGTTAGATTTTCTGTCCCTTGGTTACTGTTTACTTATATTTTCACATGTTTTCACATTTTCACAATTGCCTTGTATACCGTTTCCTGTTGTTAGATAGGGTTTTGTTTCACTATTAATAAATCTCACTTAAATCATACTTGGTCTGATTCCTGCTTCCTTTAGTGTAGCTCACTGATCTGGTCATCCCTGCTACCACTGGTTACCTGCATTGGGTATCCCTACTATGCTATATGTAGCAATGACCCCCGAGAGGGAGGCTGGAAATAATTGGGCCCGCCTACCTGTTCAGTGGCTTCCTGCCTTGTATCTGGACCCAACAGCTCACCGACCATTCCTCCGGCAAAAAAAGGCTTCAGTCTCTAGGGTCTTCTTAATATTTTATTGCAGCACTCTAATACAGGAGAGAGTTTAAGGTTGCAGGATACCCAAAAGCACAAAATAAGGGGACAGATAACTGAATCAGCCATAGATCCTATGAGGGTGACCTCTACAAATAAATTCTGATGGACAGAGAAAAGCCAGATAAATCTCTATTCCTAAAAGAGCAAATGACATTGTTCCTCAAACCAAAATCTGACTTCTGTCTCTCTGTAAGCAAACAAAAATACCTGAGTCTCTGGTCAAAGATCACTCTTCTTAAGTCCAGAGGGCAGCTTGACTCCTCACTCCCCACTCCTGTGTGACCCTCTTCAAGCAAGAGTATCTCTGTTCGGCCTAGCTTCTTTCAGGCATCTGCTCAAGCCCTTACTTGGTTTTCAGGGCCTTTGGCACTTAGCACATGCTGGGGCCAAAGCTCTGACAGGGTTTTTTTTTTACACAGGCCTCCTCCCCGGTGAAGCCAAAATTTTCTTGCAAACATTTACTATCTCCCCAGACCATGAATATGGCTGATTGTGGATTAAGTGAGTCAGATAGTTTCATGACCTAGGGATTGATTGCCCTTCTCATAACTGATTGCTGAACCTCCTTCAGAACCAGACTGAAGCAAGCAGGCAACACCTGGCTTAGAAAAACCTGCAGAACCCAGAAAAGGTAAACATTAGCTCAGGCTGGTTACAGCCTAGCAGTATCACATGCTTGGCATATTCAAATTAAGCTTAGTGAGGATTTTATTTAACATATTATAATATTATCCTTTTTTATCTGTGTTAAAAAAAATAACTTTATCAAGTCTATTCGCTTGTTCTTTGGGTTTTTAGGCATCTACATTAGAAAGTATTATTTAAAGTGGTTGTAAACTTCCATTGATTATTTGTAGGCTTATACGACTTACCTATAGCTACTGGTATAGGTATTAGCGTTTAGGCAATCTCTGAAAACCCTCCTTTTCAGAGAAGCCTATCCTACCCACACCTAACAAATAAATATACCTCCATTTTCTCCATCAGCCCCTTCCCCACGGTTATTGCCTTTTGTTTCACTTGACCCTCCCTTCTAGATTTTAAGCTCTAACGAGCAGGGCCCTCTAGTTCCTCCTGTTTTGAATTGTATTGTAATTGTATTGTCTTCCCTCACATTGTAAAGCACTGTGCAAACTGTTGGCGCTATATAAATCCTGTATAATAATAAAATAATAATAATACTGTAAATATCTTCTAAACATGCACCTTTCAGGAGATATTTAGTGTACATGCAGCCGATGACATCAACGGCGCATGCACCCTGAAGGAATGGCCACCCGTGCTGTTTCTTCAGAGCCCGGTGCCGTGACCAGAGGCTCCCGTGCGCATGTGCGGGATTGACGTCACGCGACTCTGTCCAGTAACACAATCGGAGTCCACGGACCCAGAAGGAAGATGGGTGAAGATGGATGCGGCCTCCAGCGGTAACACCGCATCGGTGGAGGGCTTAGTTTGAAGGTAAGTTTCACAAAATGTGCTAGTATACGATGCATACTAGCACATTATGCCTTTACTTTGCAGGTCAAAAAAAATAAAGGCAGCAGTTTTTTGTCCTCTTTAATAATATGTTTTAAATCAACTGTAAATTAAAATCTACATTAGTGATTGCAAGCTATAATACTGTAAGTGGTTGAAAGCCCATGTACCTATTAGTGTGAAACCTAACTCAATTTTCTATACTACTACTCTATGCTGGCAGTTGATTGACCCGTTCTTATCTTTTTTAATCTTTTGAACAATGTATTCTGTATTTTAAGGTTTGTACTTGCATTGAATCTTTCAGGCTAACTGCATATGTGGTGAAAATATTTGCTATGGCGTACAGTTTAGTGGGAATCGACAAAGACATGCTCTGCAACAGTTTGAAGTGGCTGGCCAGCAAACAAAATCCCAGTGGGGAATTCATAGAGTATGGGGAAGTTTATGCAAAGTCAATGCAGGTAGCATATTATTATACTATTCTACTCTTTTTCTTTTCATTTTCTAATGTATATGTATATTCATATGTGACAAGTTAATTGAGATTCCTTGTATAACCACTTAAGCCCCGGAGGATTTGGCTGCTAAAAGACCAGACCCCTTTTTTCAACTTGGCACTTCGTGACTTTAACTGATAATTGCGCGATCATGCAATGCTGTACCTAAACAAAATTTACGTCCTTTTTTTCCCACAAACAGAGCTTTCTTTTGGTGGTATTTGATCACCTTTGCGCTTTTTATTTTTTTGCGATATTAATAAAAAAAAGAAAATTTTGCAAAAAAAATGACATTTTCAACTTTGTCTTTTAAAAAATATCCAATATACTCAACTTGTGGCAAAATATAAACTATTCCATGGACTCACTATGCTTCTCAGCCAATAGCTTGGAGTGTCTACTTTGCAAAATGGGGTCATTTGGGGGGGTTTTGTGCTATCTTGAAATTTCAGGGCCTCTGAAACTGAGACGGGTAGTCAGGGGTAAAATCAGCAATTTACGCCATTAGAAAACCTGAAGATGTGGATTGGTTTTCGGGGGCACGTACACAGCTAGGCTGCCAAAAAGTCTCACACATGGGGTATCCCTGTACTCAGGAGAAGCAGCAGAATGTATTTTGGGGTGTCATTTCACATATACACATGGCATGTGTGAGCAATATATCATTTAGTGACAACTTTCTGTAAAAAAACAACAAAAAAAAATGAAATAATAATTTTCCCGACACTTGTAGCAAAATATAAAATATTCCATGGACTCACCACAACCAATGGGGGATATGCCGATACCGGATTGGCTGGCGAGCGTCGCTTCCACCTACTGAGGATTGGGAGACGCTCGTCGCCATAACCAATGGCAGACGTGCTGCGGCGGACCTCACGGCCAGTGAGCTGAGACATGGGGGTACTTAGGCGTGTGAGTTGCGTCTGGGGTCACGCCCAGACGAAGTCTATTGAGACGAAACGTTGGCGACTCCAGACGCAACGTCCACACGCCCCTTGAATCTTTCGCCGGCCTCTACTATCTTGTTGCCTGGGACAGTCTGCGGGACGCCGCACTTCCATCCCTTGTACGTATAGTGTGCTCATGTGAGATCAATCCCAAGTGTGCCACATCCCGTAATGGAAAGCTAAAGGATGAATTCCCCTTGGGGTGGGACTTTATAGGCACGTATAATAATAACTTGAAAAAAACTTTATTCAAAATATTAAATTTATTGGAATTACATATACAAAAAAGGATAAAAACATATGGCAAGCTGATAACAGATCATATGGTTATGTGGCAAAGAAATACCGCTGTATTTGAAGAATAGTGCCCGACGCGTTTCAGAGTTCCTTCTTCAGGGGCAAACTTTTAAATAGCGGTCTGTAAGTGATTAATCACAAAGTAATCAATCGTTCAGTGTGTATCAAACAAAAGATACAATTTTAACAAAATATATAGACAGTGAATGAAATACACAGCATCAAAAATCACTAGAAACTTTCATGTTATGTATTTGAACAAAAAATTGAAATGATATAACACTTACAGGATCTGCCGTATAACACTTTGAAGTGTATGCCTGCCAAGGTAAAAACAAGTAGCTGGATTGCTCTCAGTGCTGTCTAGAATGTCTTAGTAAAGGAGACGATTGATATGAAGGCGGAGTCATATCATGTAAGCACGTTCCAAAAATGTATGCCCGTCAGCAAAAAGCTGAATGGGGACAGCTGGAACCCAGAAGAATGGGAGATCTGCCAGGTGGGGAGAAAGGAATGATTACCACATCAATTGTGACAATGATTGCTTTAGTGGTAAAAATAAGCTGATTGTGCTGTATTGGTGTGTGACTGCTCAGAAAATGCTGCATACGCTCACCAAAGTTACCATAGACAAAATCTCTTTATAATTAAGTTGCTGATCATAGCAATAATGAATTGATAAATAGGTTAAACACTAGATTAAATCGCCTAGGCGGATGTGAAAGCAAAAGATTTTCCATATAAAGTGGTATTAGAGTAGAACTTATGAGCAATACAGATAGATAAGGACTGGTTGGCATTAATTGAGCAGATGCAGCATTGGTGGCAGGTAGGACAACACCATAAGCAGGACCAGTATAAAATTAGAGGGAAAATAGATTACCTTAATAGTTGTCTGGGCTGATTTGAAAGTAGTGCTTCAACCATCAGTCTTCCGGCAAGTGAGCAATGCTGATCACTGCCCGAAGGGAGGGTGTTTATATATGATAGTTTCATTGGAATTAGCTGTGTGTGATTACTCACCTTACACCTGAACGGCAGTCTCCTGGTGGGTTCCCTGGTGCGCAGCCGCCGGACAGACTCCCCACCACGCATGCGTACGCATAGAGCGGCGGAAGTCCGTGCGGCCGATGCGCTCCACCGGCACGATCACTTCCGCCGACGTGGTACGCAAGCGGAGGTGAAATGGACGAAACCAAAGAGACTCAAGAGCCAATGGTAATCGTTCAGAAGGCGGACATCACATAGGGTGCCCGCCTACCGTGCCGGGCATGTCACCGAGGCATACTGAATGATTGGAAAGAAAAGTAAACAATTCTGGGTAGGTTTAAAAAGGTGAATGGTAGAGAATAAATGAGAATGGGATATATTGGCTATGTGGATGACTAATATTGCATTATTCAAAGAAATTATATATATAAGGTAAAAGGAAGCCACAATAAGGCTATCATTCTAAACTGCAGTTAGAGAGCAGAGCAGCTAAATGCTAAGTGGACCAAACAAAGTCATTTCCTACATTACTAAATGGAATAAATAGTGACCTGAAGGGAAGGACATAAGAAACACATCTGATATAACACAATGATATGAAGATTCAATATAACAGAATGACATAAATGCCCAATAATCAAGAAATAAGGGATAAAAAAAATGTTATCCCTTATTTCTTGATTATTGGGCATTTATGTCATTCTGTTATATTGAATCTTCATATCATTGTGTTATATCAGATGTGTTTCTTATGTCCTTCCCTTCAGGTCACTATTTATTCCATTTAGTAATGTAGGAAATGACTTTGTTTGGTCCACTTAGCATTTAGCTGCTCTGCTCTCTAACTGCAGTTTAGAATGATAGCCTTATTGTGGCTTCCTTTTACCTTATATATATAATTTCTTTGAATAATGCAATATTAGTCATCCACATAGCCAATATATCCCATTCTCATTTATTCTCTACCATTCACCTTTTTAAACCTACCCAGAATTGTTTACTTTTCTTTCCAATCATTCAGTATGCCTCGGTGACATGCCCGGCACGGTAGGCGGGCACCCTATGTGATGTC
This sequence comes from Pelophylax lessonae, assembly GCF_965119305.1. Taxonomy (NCBI): domain Eukaryota; kingdom Metazoa; phylum Chordata; class Amphibia; order Anura; family Ranidae; genus Pelophylax; species Pelophylax lessonae. The sequence goes on from NC_138768.1 coordinate 595,016,984, forward strand.
CGCCTTCTGAACGATTACCATTGGCTCTTGAGTCTCTTTGGTTTCGTCCATTTCACCTCCGCTTGCGTACCACGTCGGCGGAAGTGATCGTGCCGGTGGAGCGCATCGGCCGCACGGACTTCCGCCGCTCTATGCGTACGCATGCGTGGTGGGGAGTCTGTCCGGCGGCTGCGCACCAGGGAACCCACCAGGAGACTGCCGTTCAGGTGTAAGGTGAGTAATCACACACAGCTAATTCCAATGAAACTATCATATATAAACACCCTCCCTTCGGGCAGTGATCAGCATTGCTCACTTGCCGGAAGACTGATGGTTGAAGCACTACTTTCAAATCAGCCCAGACAACTATTAAGGTAATCTATTTTCCCTCTAATTTTATACTGGTCCTGCTTATGGTGTTGTCCAACCTGCCACCAATGCTGCATCTGCTCAATTAATGCCAACCAGTCCTTATCTATCTGTATTGCTCATAAGTTCTACTCTAATACCACTTTATATGGAAAATCTTTTGCTTTCACATCCGCCTAGGCGATTTAATCTAGTGTTTAACCTATTTATCAATTCATTATTGCTATGATCAGCAACTTAATTATAAAGAGATTTTGTCTATGGTAACTTTGGTGAGCGTATGCAGCATTTTCTGAGCAGTCACACACCAATACAGCACAATCAGCTTATTTTTACCACTAAAGCAATCATTGTCACAATTGATGTGGTAATCATTCCTTTCTCCCCACCTGGCAGATCTCCCATTCTTCTGGGTTCCAGCTGTCCCCATTCAGCTTTTTGCTGACGGGCATACATTTTTGGAACGTGCTTACATGATATGACTCCGCCTTCATATCAATCGTCTCCTTTACTAAGACATTCTAGACAGCACTGAGAGCAATCCAGCTACTTGTTTTTACCTTGGCAGGCATACACTTCAAAGTGTTATACGGCAGACCCTGTAAGTGTTATATCATTTCAATTTTTTGTTCAAATACATAACATGAATGTTTCTAGTGATTTTTGATGCTGTGTATTTCATTCACTGTCTATATATTTTGTTAAAATTGTATCTTTTGTTTGATACACACTGAACGATTGATTACTTTGTGTTTAATCACTTACAGACCGCTATTTAAAAGTTTGACCCTGAAGAAGGAACTCTGAAACGCGTCGGGCACTCTTCTTCAAATACAGCGGTATTTCTTTGCCACATAACCATATGATCTGTTATCAGCTTGCCATATATTTTTATCCTTTTTTGTATATGTAATTCCAATAAATTTAATATTTTGAATAAAGTTTTTTTCAAGTTATTATTATACGTGCCTATAAAGTCCCACCCCAAGGGGAATTCATCCTTTAGCTTTCCATCCCTTGTACAACCATTTGACAAGCCTGAATACTTATGTTACATTGTGAGTACCTTTTTTAATAAATAAGATTGTAATTTTTAAACGGGATCACGCTATGGGCCTCGCTTTCTTTTTCCTTACATATTCATTTATGATCGATGAGAAATATTGAGGAGTGTTTTTCCTGCACTGATCCCTCCACGTATCCTGAGAAGTGGTCCATTTCTGAATAAGCATCCACGTAACATCAGATCTTCAGTGGTCTTGATTAAATAGCTGGGAGAGGCTGATTCATTAAGTTGATCAGCCATGGAAATCTGGTAAGCTGCTGTACTTACCCCATCACAGAGGTGTTCCCCTTCCTTCACATACCCTTAGTGTCACGGGAAGAAACCCTCCCCTTTGGATCATTACGCATGTGGATTTAGGATTTGATTTCATATCATTTTCCTTTGGGACTCATTCATTTGGACACTACCCTCCCCCCCTTTTTTCTTTCTAAATTCACATTATTGTGATTATTAGTTTTCCATTCACTTGGACACTATTTTTCATTTGTTGTGATCATTTTTTATTTCTAGCGCTACACTTATGGTTTAATATGGACTCGCCATGCCTCTCAGCAAATAGCTTTGGGTGTCTACTTTTCAAAAAGGGGTCATTTGGGGGGTGTTTGAACTGTCCCGGCATTTTATGCTCAATCTTATCCACACATCACCCACTCTTCTAACCACTTGAAAACCAAGCCTTTTCTGTGCCTTTTTGTTTACATGAAAAAATATATTTTTTTTACTAGAAAATTACTTTGAACCCCCAAACATTATATATTTCTTTAAAGCAGAGGCCCTATAGAATAAAATGGTGAATGTTGCAAATTTTTTTGTCACACGGTATTTGCGCACAGATTTTCCAAACGCAATTTTTGCGAAAAATATATATATTTTTTTAAATTTATTGCACAAATACACTATATAATTCCAATTTTTTTTGGTTAAATTTAAAAGATGATCTTATGCCGAGTTCATAGACACCTAACATGACATGCTTTAAAGCAGCGGCAACAACGTACGTACATTTTTAAAAACCTTTAAAAGTCTCTACAGGTTACCACTTTAGACTTACAGAGGAGGTCTACTGCAAGAATTACTGCACTCGATCTGGCGATCGCGGCGATACCTCACATGCATGCTGAAATTGCGGTTTACATATGACACTAGACCAACGCTTGCGTGTGCCATTGCGCGCAAGCACGGGGGGAAAGGGGGGGCTCGATTTTTTTTTTTTTTTTGCTTTTTTATGTTATTTTGACACCTTTCCTTTAATTTTTTTTTTTTTTAATCATTTTTATTGTTATCACAGTGGATTTAGATATCCCCTATGATAGCAATCTGTAGTGACAGGTACTCTTTTTTTAAAAAATTGGGGTCTTTTATACTCTAGATCTCTCCTCGGACCTTAACGCATCTGAACACGCCAAAATTGGTGTGATAAAATACTTTCCCAATGGCCCTGTTTATTTCTGGCGAAAAAGAAGTCATGAAATGCTCGTAGCCTCCGGCATCTTAGGCCATAGAGATGATTGGAGCCATTCTAATCTCCAATTAGCTCTATGGTTAGATAACTGAACCACCGGCTGCACTCTCGGGTTAACCGGTGGGACAGGAGAGCCCGAGAAAAACCACGAAAGGCTGCGGAAGGCGGCGGTGGGGGGGAGGCCCCTCCCACTGCATGTAAAAGCAGTCCAGCGGCCAATTACCTGCTAGGATTGCTTTTACATGTAAGCCGACCGCTGGCTGTAAAAAACGATACCAAGATGATGCCTAAATCTGCAGGCATCATCCTGGTACAACCTCTCAAAGTCCAGCAACGTACCAGTACATTGCTGGTCCTTGTTTGGCATATAGGTTTTTTTTTTTTCATGCAGCCTGTGGGCTGAATGGAAAAAAAGAGAACCTATCAGAAATCAGCACAGGAATAATGCGTAGTATTACTCATCATTAACCGCCCAAACAACCACCCACTGAATTTAATGATGGGTATACACGACACTATCCACGTATACCAAAATAGGATTTTAACTGCAGTGCTGAAATCAGAAAATCACCACAGCTGCTATCAGCAAAGGTATTAATATATGCTGAGCGCAAACGCTGTTTGTGTCAGAATATATAAAATCAATGCGTGGTAGCCGACGAGTACCTGCAAGAGAAACAGGTCACAAAAGAATGAAAAAACAAACAAAGTACATTAAAAAAAGTACAGTAGGAAGAGTAGAAGGACATATAAAATAGCTGACACAACAAAAGTTTTTGGATCTTCATCATTAACCGCCCAAACAACCACCCACTGAATTTAATGATGGGTATACACGACACTATCCACGTATACCAAAATAGGATTTTAACTGCAGTGCTGAAATCAGAAAATCACCACAGCTGCTATCAGCAAGTTATCCACATATGCTGAGCGCAAATGCTGTTTGTGTCAGAATATATAAAATCAATGCGTGGTAGCCGACGAGTACCTGCAAGAGAAACAGGTCACAAAAGAATGAAAAAACAAACAAAGGACATTTAAAAAAGTACAGTAAGAAGAGTAGAAGGACATATAAAATTACTGACACAACAACAGTTTTTGGATCCTTTTATTTTTCTTTCTAACTGTTTCTTCATGTCTTGATTTGGGACTGCGATCTTCCAGCTTGGGTCTCTCAAAATGTCGATGGACATCCAACATCCTTCGAGACCCTGTGTTTGTGTGCCCTACACTGTGTCGTGCTGTACCCTACACTAATACTCCACTAGTGTATGGTAGCGCTCAAAACATTCCCCGATGCAGAGACCAGGTTGGTCAGGACATTTGGGACAATAATAACGGGTGTCACGCCTAAATCCGCGCCTGCTACAGACACAACATCGTCTTTGGGGTCGTATTTGGGTAGGGATACTCGGGAGGACATAAGGAAAATGTCTCTCATGCAGCCGGCTCACTGCATCTGGAAGGGGAAGTTGGGCAGGCATGCCTCCTGGGTACAGGTAGGCAAGGATGACCGCTTCCTGGAATTCCCGGAAGGATCCAGTTCGTCCTGACGCCCTGTATAGGACAAAGGCGTTCAGCATAGCCAATTGGAAAAGGTAAACAGACACTTTTTTGTACCAGCGTCTGGCTTTACGGGCAACTAAATACGGCTCCAAAAGCTGGTCGTTAAGGTCCACCCCTCCCATGTTAAGGTTATATTCGTGGACACAGAGGGGTTTCTCCATAACGCCAGTTGCCATAGGGATTTGGATCGTCGTGTCTGCGTGAAGGGAGGACAGAACATAAACATCCCGTGTATCCTTCCACTTCACCACAAGCAATTTGTACGTTTTCAAGCAGGCTCTCGCCCCCCGACTAAGACGGGAATTTACAAGCCGTTGGGGGAAGCCCCGGCGATTAGGTCGCACGGTGCCACATGCGCCAATTTGTAAATCAAGCAGGTGACTAAATAGTGGCACGCTTGTGTAAAAATTGTCCACGTACAAATGGTACCCCTTTCCGGATAAGGGTGACACCAAGTCCCAAACAATCTTACCGCTGCTCCCTATGTAGTCTGGGCAGTTCGGGGGCTCCACAGTGCTATCTTTTCCCTCATAGACCCGGAAACTAACTGTATAGCCTGTGGCCCTGTCACACAATTTATACAGTTTGACCCTGTATCTGGCACGCTTGCTGGGGAGGTACTGTTTGATAGCAAGACGGCCAGTAAATTTAATCAGGGACTCGTCAACGCAGACAACTTGTTCGGGGGTAAACAAGGCTGCGAACCGCTGATTGAAGTGGTCTGTGAGGGGCCGAATTTTGTGGAGCCGATCATATGCAGGGTCTCCCCGAGGACGACAGAGTTCATTGTCGCTGAAATGCATAAATCGCAGAATTTGCTTGTATCTCCCCCTGGACATGGAGCCAGAGTACATGCGCATATGGTGAACTGGGCTAGTGGACCAATATAGCCGCAATTCACTCTGTTTAGTTATGCCCATGTGGAGGGAAAGGCCCAGAAAGATTTTAAAATCGGAAACCGTAATAGGATTCCAGCCGAATGGTCTGGCAAGGGGCGAATTTGGGTTGGCGGCGATAAATTGTTGTGCATATAAATTTGATTGATCCACAATAGATCTGTAAAGATCTTCCGTGAAGAACAGCTCAAAAAAGTTCAGGGGCGTAAAACCAGCTGTCTCCATGTGGATTCCAGGTTGGGCAGTGAATGGGGGAAGTACTGGCGCTGTAGAATCAGTGGGTTGCCAATTGGGATATGCCAGCGCATCAGGGAGGGCACTATGGGCTCTACGGGCCTGTCTTCGAATACGCGGTGGCTGCGGGCCACTACTCGTGCTAGCCACCGCACCAGCTTCAACTGCACTTAGGGGACTCGCCACGTCACCAGGTGTTACTGCAGTGCTGGTTGTACTAGGTCCAGGGTGTACTAGGCCGCTGGCGCTTGCCAGGTCGCCAGAAGGATGAGCGGCACTAGTAACCACACTCTGCTCCATACGAGCACCCTGCGATTCCTGCATCTCAACAACTCCAGAATGGGGTCGGGTACGCCTGGGTCTAACAGGGACCCATCTGTCGTCGGAGCTATCTGTCAGGGAACCGCTGCTGTCATCTGGTTCGTATACTGACCCTGATTCTGCCAGTGAGGCTTCCCCATCGCTCTCACTTGACATGGTCATTAAACTATAAATAGCATCATCACTGTACACACGTTTGGTCATTTTGGTAACTAAATTTACCTGTACAGTGATGCGACTCATAGGTAATAAAAGCACCTGGTTGTCAAGTACTATTTCAAGCGCTACCAAAAAAACTGCTAATGCTAGCAGGGATCAGGCCTGACTCTGCTAACACAGCAGTTTTGTGTGTTGTGTTTTTTTGCAAGTGACAGTAATCTATTGATTACTACACTTGCCTGGGTGAAAGGGTTAAACGCAGGTGCTGGCAGGAATCAGTGCTGATCGTGCAAACACCGCGTTTTGGGAACCCTAAACTATGGGGGCGCTAGTATAGTTCTGATCAGATCAGATATTGATCTGTTCAAACACTATACTAGAAATGGAAGTGTATGTGCGTGCGTGCATGCGTGTGTGTGTGGTAATCAAGGAGTTATTTCTAAACTATCCGCCGGGGATCTGGGGGGAGGGTGGCGGGGACCATAAACCTCCTTTGGGAAAGAAACTAGCTCGCTAGCGCAACCTCAAGTCACAATCACGCTAATACAAAATACAGTAAAAACAGTATATTATGTGTGTATTAGTGCTAATGTGACAGAGGGTGTAGGGGTTAACTGGATGTGATCAGGGGGGGATCAGGGGGTTAAATCTTTATTGGAAGGGGCTGGCCGGTATCCTACGGATAAAAGAAACGGTGGCAAGCGCTAAACCTGGTCACAAGTCACACTTATACGGGTATATAGAAAATGCTATATACTGTATACAGTGTGTTGTGGCAGGGGGTGTAGGGGTGATCAGGGGGGAATCAGGGGGTTAAATCTTTATTGGGCGGGTGGCGGGGACCCTAAACCTCCTTGGGACAGAAACTTAGTCGCCTGCGCTAATTCTGATCACAATCACACTAATACAAAAATACAAAAACACTGTATATTACGTTTGTATTAGTGCTGATGTGACAGAGGGTGTAGGGGTTAACGGCGGTGATCAGGTGGGGGTCAGGGGGGATCAGGGGTTTAAATCTTTATTTGGGGGGGTGGTGGGTAATTTAAGTGGAAAAGGGGGGGCCGCAAGCGCTAGACCTGACCACAAATCACACTTATACGGGTATATAGCAAAATGCTATATACTGTGTACGGTGTGTGTTATGGCAGGGGCTGTAGGGGTGATCAGGGGGGGGGTCAGGGGGTTAAATCTTTATTGGGCGGGTGGCGGGGACCCTAAACCTTCTTGGGACAGAAACTTAGTCGCCTGCGCTAATTCTGATCACAATCACACTAATACAAAAATACAAAAATACCGTATATTACGTTTGTATTAGTGCTGATGTGACAGAGGGTGTAGGGGTTAACGGCGGTGATCAGGGGGGGGGGGGGTCAGGGGGTTAAATCTTTATTAGGGGGGGTGGGGGGTAATTTAAGTGGAAAAGGGGGGGTCGCAAGCGCTACACCTGACCACAAATCACACTTATACAGGTATATAGGTAAATGCTATATGCTGTATATAGTGTGTGTTGTGTCAGGGACTGTAGGGGTTAATCGGGGGGGGGGGCGATCGGGGGGTAAATGTGCCTATCTAAGTGTAGTACTTACAATTGGCGCAGTACTTACAATTAGATGTGCTCTCCTCTCACGCTGGATCCAAAAAGACCGTTGGGAGGGGAGGGCAAATCTTCTCTAAGCCTGTGTTTACATTTCACAGGCTTAGAGTGACACTTGATTGGGTAGGACCGATCAACAGGTCCAGACCAAAAATGATTGGCCTGGACCTGATGACTGATCGGTTCTGACCCCAATCGAGTCATCGGCGGGACCTCGGGTGCGCGCGCGCGCGCACCAGAGCGGCGAAGGCTAGTGACGTACCGCTACGTCACTCTGCCTGGCCGGGGCTGACCGCCGCAGTATATAGTCGTGCGGCGGTCGGCAACCGGATAAAATAGAGAACCACATAAAGTATCCATGATACTCATTATAAGTATACCAAATTATAATGACCTTTGGTTCCAATTTTGTCATGCCAAATACTTTCTGATGTCAGATTGTTATTACTTTTGTATTTAACAGACTGTGCTTTGCCAGCTTTACTAACCCATTTGTATACATGGGCAATTCAGCAACCAAATGAAAGCTTATCATAAGACAGGAATTGTTCATGTTATCTGTCAGTCAGATCAGAAAATGGAAACTCCCTGAGAGTATAAATCAACAATTTTAAGAGTTAACGTGTATGTCAAGCCAACACTTTCTTCATTTTTTTAATAAAGTAGGGAAGTGTTAAAACCCCTGTCTGATTTTTACTGCTGTTTTGAGCTCCAAGATTTTTCCTCACTTTCTACCTTGCTTACAATGTTTTTGACAGACAATGAATGAGAGCTGATAAAAGGGTTTTTACTTTGGTCTGTGTGGTTGTTGGAAAGATCCCCTTGCATTTTGCCCAGTGAAGAGGTAGCAGGATGGGACATTTGTCAGGTTTTTTTTTGTCAGCAGCCATCTGTCATCGTGAATAACGTGGAGCTGCATCGCTGAATGACATGACTCACGATGGATGTAAATCGTGGGACTTTTATTTTTTATAAAGGACTTGTCAAAGGTTTGGGCGTGTTTATTTCTAGGGTGCTATGTACCCCTTACTCATGGGGGGGGAAGGCTAGTATCTGGGGGCCTCTATCTTTTTAAAGGGGGTTTCTAGATTCTGATAAGCCCTCCACCCAGAGACCCCGATAACCACTGGGCCAGGGTTGTGGGGAAGAGGACCTTGTCCTTATCAACTTCAGAACAAGGAGCTTTGCCAGGGGGCAAGGTACCCACCCCTCAAGTTTAAGGCATGTCACTTGGTGTGCTTCAGGGAGGAGGGAGCACATGCTTGCCCCCACCCCACATACACACTTTCCTGCCCCCCCCCCCCCCAGGCTGCATGCTCTTATAGTCTGATTTACCTGTCTGTTGGGAAAGTTAGGGGTTGTGAGAAAGTGAAATAAATATGGGGTGGTTTGTACCTCCCCTATTTATTATAAAGATGTATTCTATTGTCTATTCCTATAATAGTCTATCAAAGCTCTGATAAGGTTTATGGAAGGTAACAATGCTAGCTATAAAAATAAACACACTGCTTAAATAAACAAGGATCTAATTTATTATAAAGAAAGTAGAAATGCTAACATAAAACACTAAAGGAATATTACAGAGCATATAAGACAAAACAATTACAGATAATACGTTACATATTCGTCCTCGGGGGTTCGATATCTTTCAGCTGGTCTCAAGCACACAGGAAGGAGAAAGAGTAGCCCAAGAGCCATGATGGCCCACAGCCAAGAGCCAGCAGCCAAGAGTTAAGAGACAGAATTCTAGCTGGCAACCCACATTTAACCTCCCTGGCGGTAATCCCGAGCGTGACTAGGGGGGGATTTTTTAGGTTAGGATCGGTATCCCCGAGTCACGCTTGGGGTAGATGTGCAGAGAGCGCAGCGGTGTCTCTTACCTTCTCCTGGCGATCCAGCGATGATCTCTCATTGCTGTGACCGCCAGCCGAGATCCCCGCCGCTCGTCGGTCGGTCAGATGACTTCCTAGTTCCGTTCCCTGCAGCAGTTATATAATATATATATATATATATATAATATATATATATATATATATATATATATATATATATATATATATATATATATATATATATATATGTGTGTGTGTGTGTGTATATATATATATATATATATATATATATATATATATATATATATATATATATATATATATATATATATATATATATATATATATATATATATATAGATAGATATATATATATACACACACATATATATATATATATATATATATATATATATACACACACATATATATATATATATATGTATATATATTATATATATAATATATAACGCATGAATTATAATGAAATCAATAATATAATTTTATTATATATATTATATATTATATAATAAAATTATATTATTGATTCGATTATAATTCATGCGTTTGTGTTTCAAATTTATCACATCTGGGATGTCTACTAGACTCTTGTTTTGGTCAGGTTTAAGTCAGTAATTACTAAGAATTGTAGGCCTATAATACATAACCCAAATTTCCATGAAAAAAATTGTACCGATTTTGGTACATAATTCCTGACATAATCATACCGCCAGGGAGGTTGAAGCACACTCAGACACCACCCATACATAAACACCCACTGTGTTCTTGTCCAATGACAGCTCATAATATTCCTACTCAACAGGAAGTATCTCATCTTTCCAGGAAGCATGTTATATTCTTCCACTAGGGTCGCCATCTGTTCACGAATCACTGTTTTTGACCTGGGTCATCTTAATTCACTGCTGGCCTTTGATGTTGGAATAACCTCCCCAGGAGATCTTATCTGAGGCTCCCCTACACCCATACCTCACAATAGGAGGTTTATGCGAGAACATCCTGTGAGAATAAGAATTCCCATTTATGACTCCTTGTCAGGAATGTCCTGTTGGGCGCTTTGCATTCCAGACCAGGTGTGGTTAGGTTCAAGCATCCAGAAGCATCTGATATCAGAACACGTAAAACTACATGTTGCCTCTAACAGAAAGACAACAAGAAAACTATTACACACATATGGGAATTATTTGTTATGCTTGCACAAATGTTAAGACGTTTACAAAGCAAATTGTTTTATGAATTGGCCCGTAAGTGTAAAGTAGTGGGTTGGGGAATGAAGCTTAGTCCTATAACTCATATCTTGAACTGGAGTTTTTTTAGCCTGAAAATAGTGCCTTACTACTGCATCCAAACCTTATCTTAACCCAGCCTGCCCATATATGGATCGAAGTTCAGTTGGTCCCTGCTGAACTGGCCGAATTTCTATAAATGTATGGCCAGCTTTGGAGAGATGGGGGTGGAGACTCCTTGTAACGATTAGGGGCATGGCAGCAGCAACTTGTACAGAGTACAGACGCAGTCCAGTATTAAATGCAGAGATCGAAATACACTGTGATGAGCTGGCAGCCTGAGGCAGAAAAACAGCAGTACACTGATCTTGCCAGTGAAGAGCTGTGCAGGGGGTGTGTTAGCAGGAGGCAGAGAAAAAGTAGTACACTGACCCTCCCAGTGAAGAGCTGTGCAGGGGTATGTGTCAGCAAAAGTCTGACCACTGGGGTACAGGGAGGCTGTGCTCCCAAGTAGAATGCAAGAAGCAAACTGGCCATGCTGGGTTGGTCGTTAGTGTGGTCAGTTAGAAATAAAAAAGCTGCTGGACTGGCAAGATCACTACGTACTTCACACAAATGTAAAAAAAAATCACCTACAGACCAAAAAAAGGTGGAAAGTATACAGTGAACCTATGCACTCAGGGGTATGGTGTAAATTTGAACTTAATGCTGCTACTTGTAAAGAGAGAATATATAAAACATGACATTTCATAAAAATCTTACAGTACAGAACATAGTACAAAATTCCAGTAGCGCAAATTTTGCGCTACTGGAATTATGTACTATGTTCCATACTGTAACATTTTTATGAAATTTCATGTTTTATGTACTTCACACAAAGGAAGCAATGCAAAGAGAACAGGATGCTTTTTAATACTAGTACATGGTATCATAAATATATAATGTTGGGGTAACATTCACTTACGGAAGTACTAACTTACACATGATGCAACCATAACACATGTGTAAAATATGCACAGGACAGATAATGGGGTTAAATAACTAAAGGCAAATAGATTGGGTACTTTGCAAGTGTAGTTGCACTCATTTTCCCCAGAGCTTAGTGAATGTGGTGAAGCTTCACTTTGTAAAGAATACCCAATTAGGTGCAAGGAAGATAAACAAAGCATTTTTGTTTGTGCATGTTTGGATGGAACCTGTTATCGCACATGACAACGTGTCACCGACTGTCAGCAGTATGAGGAACAGGTGCTTGGTTTGCTCCTGTACAAGTAATGTAATAGTTGTAATGGAAATACACCTATGGTGTCTTAGATTAATAAAAGGTAGTGCAAAGGACTACTCACTAGAGTGAAGTGTAGGTGAAAAAGGAGCAAGGACTACCCAGTTTGGGGGCTTTGGGCACACTCTGTTCGATGAGAGTGAACTGGTAAGCAGTCCTTTGGCTTGGTGTAAACTGGCCATACTCATTACAAGCACTGAATCAATTTGTCCCTCTCCATAGATCATGGTATATGCTGGGCATAAAACAGTTGGATGGCAGGGAGAGCTCGTTGTTAAAGCGGAGCTCCAGGCTCCTTCAGAAAAGAAATGTAAGTCAGCAGCTGCAAATACTGTAGCTGGTGACTTTTAATATTAGGACACTTACCTGTCCACGAATTCAGAGGTGTATTCACCCAAGCCAATCTTTCAATAAGCTCTCGGTTATGGGAAACCGGCAGTGAAGCCTTCCAGCTTCACAGCCGGTTCCTTACTGCGCATGCGCTTTGTGAATGGCCGGTGGCGGCAAAAGGAGGAGGGGGGGCGGAACTTCCAGATGTATTTTCCTGCGGCAAAGTTAGCTGGAAGTGGGAGCGGGTACCTGTCAAAACTAGGTACCCGCTCCCCCCTGAAAGGTGCCAAATGTGACAGCGGAGGGGGGAAGGAGGCAAATAAGCGGAGCTTCCCCTTTTGGGTGGAGCTCCGCTTTAGGAGTATCCAAGATACATAAGCTGATAATGTCCACAAGACTCCACCCAAAATTGAAATGTAACTTTATAATGGAATTACTGTTGAAGCCCCTCACAGCATGCAGACCCGGTCCTGTTAGTTTTCAGTCAAATGCCACTACAGCTTACTAATCTTCTTGAATTTTAGAATACGGAAGGGAATGGGGCTTAATTTTTATTTTGAGGCCTTGTATAAAACCTGGGTATAGAATCCATGTGTTTCTAGGGACAAGGGGATAATTTAACATCTAACAAATGTACTTGTAGGCACTACAAGTTGGCAGCATTTTAGTACTGTACCTATTGCTGTCTAGATCACTTTTTTCTTTTTTTTTAAAATAAAAACAAAATTGCCAGCAAGCATCCCCAGGAGCCTGCACATCAGCTCTGTTTTCCAAAATAGAGCATTTAGTGCTCAAAAATTGGAAGCTCTATATTACACATATAACAACCCAAGGTTAAATGCCTGGCCATACCTCCTTTTGCCTCATAAGCCTCACTACTGTCTTAAAATCATTGTATATCATAGCACATAATGCACTTATTTTCATATGGTGTGCTTGAAACTTTCTTTTCAAAGTATTGGGAAAACCTGTTGCTTCTTTGTCTTTTTAGGGTGGATATATTGAGTCTGAATCCTCATCTTCTCTCACCGCTTTTGTCCTAATTGCATTAGCTGAAAGTCAAGAGAGATGTAATATTAAAGTAAGTACCACAAAGTGTCAACTGTACAAGAGGTGCAGAGAGTTTCATTTTCATTAAATGAACATGTAATGTTAAACTGATATTTTAATATGGTCTGACAAGTTATAGGACCATCTATAAAAAATATGGAGATGCAGGTATTAGACAAGCAAAAAATTGGGGGAGCAGACCCTGAACACGTATATCTAAAGCCGGTGCAGCTATGGACCAAGCAACATGTATATTAAAAAAGAATAGCGCAACCATGCAAAAGAAATGACTATCAAATATGAAGACAATCCATAAATAAAAATGGGGGTTTAGTCCCACCATATGGCCATATCGTGCTCAAGCCCACCACTGCGTCAAAGTACCCCATTATCAGTGGGTCCTACACTATCCATAAAAAAGGGGTGAATCCAGCCTCTCTTACCCTTGGAGACAACACTCCTTGCTGGGAAGGTGTGCTAATGCACTGCAGGGGACTCCTCCTATATCTACTTGATAGAGGACACCAATAGAGTACAGGTGTGTGGGGGATGGGATGTTCAACCTCATAAGTCTGGTCAGACCGAATACATAATAAACAAGCAAAAAATTGGGGGAGCAGACCCTGAACATGTATATCTAAAGCCGGTGCAGCTATGGACCAAGCAACATGTATATTAAAAAAGAATAGCGCAACCATGCAAAAGAAATGACTATCAAATATGGAGACAATCCATAAATAAAAATGGGGGTTTAGTCCCACCATATGGCCATATCGTGCTCAAGCCCACCACTGCGTCAAAGTACCCCATTATCAGTGGGTCCTACACTATCCATAAAAAAGGGGTGAATCCAGCCTCTCTTACCCTTGGAGACAACACTCCTTGCTGGGAAGGTGTGCTAATGCACTGCAGGGGACTCCTCCTATATCTACTTGATAGAGGACACCAATAGAGTACAGGTGTGTGGGGGATGGGATGTTCAACCTCATAAGTCTGGTCAGACCGAATACATAATAAACAAGCAAAAAATTGGGGGAGCAGACCCTGAACATGTATATCTAAAGCCGGTGCAGCTATGGACCAAGCAACATGTATATTAAAAAAGAATAGCGCAACCATGCAAAAGAAATGACTATCAAATATGGAGACAATCCATAAATAAAAATGGGGGTTTAGTCCCACCATATGGCCATATCGTGCTCAAGCCCACCACTGCGTCAAAGTACCCCATTATCAGTGGGTCCTACACTATCCATAAAAAAGGGGTGAATCCAGCCTCTCTTACCCTTGGAGACAACACTCCTTGCTGGGAAGGTGTGCTAATGCACTGCAGGGGACTCCTCCTATATCTACTTGATAGAGGACACCAATAGAGTACAGGTGTGTGGGGGATGGGATGCTCAACCTCATAAGTCTGGTCAGGTATTAGACAGATCAACAAAAAAATAATTGAAACCCAACCCTACCCAGCTGAAGTAAAATAGATCTACAATCCGTGATAGGGATAAGGGATGGAACAATCCCCTGGTTCGGTTTGCGCCAGAACTCTCGATCATCACAAAAGTTCCGACCCGCACCGCGAACCCAATAAAAGTCTATGGGACCTGAACGTGAAAAGTCAAGTGTCCCATTTTGAAGGCCTATGTGCAAGTTATTAACCATAAAAAGTGTATGGGGGCCCGGGCACTGCCAATGCAAAACTTTTTTTTAAAAGAGATCGTTTTTAAAGGAACAGTGATTTAAATGATGCTTAAAGTGAAACAACAAAAATGAAAAATTACTTTAAATATAGTGCCTGGAGGAGTCCCCTTAGTCTGCCTGTAAAGTTGCGCATCTGTACCATATATAGAACCTGCTGCAGCAAAACTGACATTTATAAAGAAAAAAAAATGACAAATTAATTTTCCCTGCAAGCTTTCTTTATTTGAACACGCTGAAATTTAGATGCTGGGCATGTGGGTGGCAGGGAGTGTTTTTTTGTTATTTTTTTTTTTGATGCAGCAGCTGGGGCAGAGAAATTTGCCTGCTATACTCTACAGCTGTTGGTGTGCTGCTGGCAGAAGTGTTGCAAGGACCTGTGACAAACTTTGCTACACCGTAAAGTGATAAGAATTTGCCGACACTGGACACCTTCAGCCAATGATTACTGCCACATCCCTTTGAAAACATTGAAAAAAGTATTGTAAAGGTCTTCCGCACCTGTACCAATCCCTAGATTGGCCCCTCAGGGGGAAAAGTACAGTGATGGAACCACCAAACCTGGGATTTTGAAGGCAGTGAACTTAATGGCATAGAATAGATAAGTATAAACACCACAGTTTAAAAAATATAATTTTATTTGTTAGAATAATTAATCAATTGTTTAAAAAACAAAGATGCAAAGTAGCATCAAGGGGTACAAATACAATACAAAATGAATACATGAAATTATGAACCAGAAATTATGATCGAGGGGTCACCAAGGTCCGACATGTTTCGCCAACATGGTGGGCTTCTTCGGGGACCAGTGATGAAGGTGACCACTTTAATGGTTCTAAATATAAAATAACAAACATTAACAAACATTAACAGAGAATACAATATTATTCGTACAATATCACAAATCTGCAAAAAAGTGCCGCAATGCAGTTTTAAGCATCAATAAGGGTATAACATCGTACACTCACCAATGATTCATAATTAGGGGCATATAACTGTTAGACAACGACAGGTATCGTAGCGTGCACACTTTGCTACACCATTATCCCTGTCGGTGGAGGCTGCTGAGAGGCCATGAGATATAACAGGGGTAGACATGAATGGGGATGAGTATTGTGTCTCTTGTGTGTGGCTTTCAGGTGCTCCTGCCAATGGGCTGAATATTGGGAGGTTAAATACCTTGTCAAGCATGTGGTACCCAAATGTCTGGTGTTTTTGCCACGCTTGATCTGCTTGCAGCAGAGATTTCAAATTGCAACAGTGCGATCAGCTGCATGTGTGCTAAAAAAAAGGCCCACACAGCTGAGCTGTGGGAAATGAGCCGGGAGATAACAGCTCCACAATCTTGAAGAGTTGAAGCGGTTATAGCTACAAAGGGTGGGCCAACTCAATATTGAACCCTACGGATTAAGACTGGGATGCAATTAAAGTTCATGTGCGTGTAAAGGCAGGCGTCCTAATACTTTTGGCAATATAGTGTATCATGGACGGTACACAAGGTAAGTCACAGGGGTCTCATAGTATACATTAGCATAAACGAACCATCCGAGAACATTTTTATCAGATGGGGGAGTGAAGAGTAAAAGACCAAGGAGAATATGTTTTCCGGCAAACACTCAATATAATGGGGTTGATTTAATAAAGGCAAATAGATTTTGCACTCTGAGAGAGCAGTTGCTCCAGAGCTTAGTAAATGAGGTTCACTTTGCAAAGAATACCCAATATTGTGCAAGGAAAAAAAAAAAACAGCATTTTTGCTTGCACATAATTGGATGATGGAAGCCAGCAGAGCTTCTGCTCATTTGATAATCTGTGGAGCAACTGCTCATGCAGAGTGCAACTGCACTCTGCAAAGTGCACAGTCTATTTGCCTTTAGTAAATCAACTGCAATGTCTCCTTCCCAATGTTTCTGTCGCCCACCAACTGGCTACAAGGGTGGAGATTGTCTAACAGAGAATTTGTCTGATTTCCTTTAATTCCTGTTGTGTCTACAAGATAGGGTTTGAAGGGAAATCTCTGCAATGGGAAACAGATGGCAAAAAAAGGAAGGAGGTTTTAACATGTTCTTTATTAAGAAAAAGGTTTTTAAAAACGTTTCTATAATTTTAAGAGGACAACTTTGTTTCGTTCAATAATTTTTTATTAAAGATAATGAAAAAAGATACAACAAGTACAAAGTTCAATAACAGTAAGGGAAGTTGTAGCAAGCAGGTAAAACGTGAACCACGAAAAGACAATACGATATCGGTGAATGTTCTGTATCACAACGGCCAACTCGGACAAGAGCCAATGTCTCTCACAAATCATAAGACCAATAATGCGATAGAGCCTGTTACTATAATTGGAACAGTTACATCTGTTCTTGAACCTGGAAAAAGCATAGAATAGAAAAGAAATAGAAGAAATAGAAAGAAAAGAAACAATAGAGGGTGATAGAGAAAGAAAGGGAGAGAAGGGGGGGGGGGGGGAGAGGTAACCGGACAAGGCATTGCAGCTTTCCCAGGGATGAGCGCAGGGCCATAATGAAGTCATACATGGAAGCATAGACACTATTCAGTCAGGATGGTGCCTAATCTCTGCATACGCGGATGATGATGTAAAGGTGAACCACCAGGCCCATATCTTTTGGAATGTGGGTGTTTGCTCCCTAAGAGCATATGTAAGATCCTCCATATGACAGATATAATCTATTGCCTGCAACCATTGTTTTAGAGTGGGAATGGAGGACTGCTTCCGATATCTAGGTATGAGTAATAGCGGCATTTAGCAGATGGGGTGTAATGGATCTTTTATATCGGCCTACTAGTTCACCCTAACAATGAAACAACATGACCCAAGAGTCATTAGGAACCTGTGACCCCTGCATCTTTTGAATCCAGTGCAGTATAGACAACCAAAATGGCACCAAATATGAGCATGGGAAGCTGATTCTCCACAACCTCTCCAGCAGAGTCCTGAGCAGTCTGGGAAAACCTTGTGGAGAAATTCAGGCATGTAATGCCACCTAGCCAAGATTTTGTAGTTCATTCCACAAACTTTTGAAGATATGAATGAGATATGAGACAATCAAAGAATAGTTGAGCGTTGTTGATCCATTAAGGGGAGATGTAAGTCTTTTTCCCATTTGGTAAGGAAGGGAGGCCAGGAGGTGGAATCCAACGAAAGTAGGGAAGAGGACAACTAAACACATTTTTATTTAATGTTTGAAAAAAACATTTGCTTTCAGTTTGTATTATTGTCATTTTCATCTAGGCATTAACATACTATTCCTGAAATGTTTCTCTTTATTTTTAGGAAGTCCAAGATGCAATACAGAATGCCAAGAAATATCTTGAAAAAAAGCTTCTATCTTTGAAACAAACGTACAGTGCAGTAATCACTTCATATGCCTTGGCTTTAGTGGGAAGCACTGAAAATGAAGATTTCATCGATAACTTTTCAGATAAAAGTTAGTATGACCACAATTATATTTAAGTGAAACATTGGCATATTTATATGTTTTATATATACTTCTGCTTTAGTATTGTGTTTGCCTCCCTTGC
Source organism: Pelophylax lessonae (assembly GCF_965119305.1). Classification (NCBI taxonomy): domain Eukaryota; kingdom Metazoa; phylum Chordata; class Amphibia; order Anura; family Ranidae; genus Pelophylax; species Pelophylax lessonae. The sequence continues at coordinate 595,035,615 of NC_138768.1, forward strand.
TAATCAGATGATAAAGATTCAAACCCTTTCACACAATGTTTACTACTGTAATTTTCTACTCTAATTCTTGCCCTGGTGACCACTGTTGGGGACACAGACAACACTAAAAACTCAACAGAAAGATATACCCTTCCTAATGTTAAAAAATTATTTTGGCAGTAGTTTTGGCAATTTCCAATGAGACATGCTGTCTCTTATTATTATTATTATTATACAGCATTTATGTAGCACCAACAGTTTACGCAGCACTTTACAATATAAGGGGGGGGGGCAGTACAATTACAATATAGTTCAATACAGGAGGAATAGGAGGGTCCTGCTCATGAAGCTTACAATCTAAAAGGTAATAGCTGCAAAGGATGATCTGGTGGAGGTGACTCAAGCATGGCTTTTTAGGTGGAGTAGGCTTTCCTGAATAAATTAGTTTTCAAAGATCACCTAGTTTTCAAAGATCAGACGGACAGGGTAGGAGCTGACAGGACATATTGGGGTAGGGAGTTCCAGAGGATGGGAGAGGCTCTGAAAAAGTCCTAGAGGTGGGCGTCGGAGGAGGTAATAAGGGAGCTAGAGAGCAAGACATCCAGGGAAGAGCAGAGAGGACAATTTGGGTGATATCTGCAGATGAGGTTGGTGATATAACCAGGGGCGATGTTGTGGGTGGCTTTGTACGTTGTAATTAGTATTTTGAATTTTATATGTTGTACTAGTGGAAGCCAGTGAAGAGATTAGCAGAGAGGGGAAGCAGTCACGGATTGGTTAGTAAGGTGTATAAGCCTGGTAGCAGCATTCATAATAGACTAAGGGGGGATAGTCTGTGTAAGGGTAAGCTGGTGAGGGGAGAGTTGCAGTAGTCCAGACAAGATATAATCAAGGAGTGAATGAGTTGTTTTTTGGTTTTATTAGTCAGAAAGGGGTGAATTCTGGAAATGTTTTGTAAGTTAAGGTGGCAAGATTTACCCAGTGATTGGAAGTGGGGGCTGCAGGAGAGGTCAGAATCTAGGATTGCACCCAGCACACTGGGATGTGTGGAGGGACCAATGGTTGGTTGTGATATTGATTTCAGTGGTAAAGTCATGGGGAGGGGATTGGAGAGAAGAAAATATTACAAGCTAATTTTTTGAAAGATTAACTTTGAGAAAGTGATGTGACATCCATACTGATATTGAAACATCCAATGAAGCCCTGGTTGAGTCACTGCTCTGTCCCATTCTTGGGGAGTGGAAATGTCAGCTTGAGGGACTAAGGAAGTACAGGACACATGTAAAGGGAACTGAGCAATCTCCACTTTTTGGTTGAATATGAAAATACGCAATATTTATTTGCAATATTTTATAATAACCTGTCTAAAAAAATTCTTCAATTTCTATTTATTTAGTACTGACCATAAGGCCCCATACACAGGGGGCATTTAGCCTCAATGCAAGAGATTCTGGCATTTAGCTGTGGGCAGAGGGCACAGAGAACCTAAATGTTCGTGCCATTAGATGCACCATCCAGCCCCATAGTAACTAGTGGTACAAATGTTTTGGGCAGTATGTGCCAAAGGATGAAGGCTTGGAATGCGCACTTCTTTTGTTACAAGCTTTCGTACCTGGGTGCATACTGCCCTAAATGTTCTTACAGCTAGATGCACTGACCAGCCCCATCTAGCCTCTCCTAGAGTTTGACAAACTGCAGGTAGCAAAGCTGGATAGTGTGCCTGTGAGTTCTACCTGCAGTTAAACATCAGAACCTCATGCATTGGGGCTAAATGCCCACTGTGCATGGGGCTGAAAAAGTAAAGAAACAAAATATATATAAAACCACAAAACATTCCCTTTAATGCATCTTAGTGAAAAATACACTTGACTTTTTTCTGTTAATTATGTTTATTAAACTAGCAAATACCCGGACAGACACAATTCACCTTTTCTTCTCAGGTTATATAATGCTGGGGAAGCAGGCGTGCTAAACTGCCTATGTGTTTATTTTCTTACTCTATTATAAACACATTGATCATTCCATCCAAGTAACTAAACTAATGTTTCTCTGTTTTTTTTTTTTGTTTCGTTTTTTTTGTAAGCTGATACTGTCTGGATAGTTGAGGATTCAGGTTATTATACTGTGGAAGCTACTGGCTATGCCCTACTTCAGAAACTGAAACTGAAAAAATATGAACAAGCCCAAAAAATTGCCAATTGGCTTGTAAGCATAAGGAGATTTGGAGGAGGTTATGCTTCTACGCAGGTGACTTTTCATTAATACTTATATTGTATAGTTTTTGACATGACATTAAAATAAAAAAAATATATATACTGCGATATATACTGTGTGTGTGTATATATATATGTGTATATATGTGTGTGTGTATGTATGTATTATATATATATATATATATATATATATATATATATATATATATATATATACATATACACACACACACACACACACAGTATCTCACATTTATGTACACCTCTCACATTTATGTAAATATTTTATTATACCTTTTCATGTGACAACACTGAAGAAATTTCACTTTGCTACAATGTAAAGTAATGAGTGCACAGCTTGTATAACAGGGTAAATTTGCTGCCCCCTCAAAATAACTCAACACACAGCCATTAATGTCTAAACCACTGGCAACAAAAGTGAGTACACCCCTAAGTGAAAATGTCCAAATTAGGCCCAATTAACCATTTTCCCTCCCCGGTGTCATGTGAGTCGTTAGTGTTACAAGGTCTCAGGGGTGAATGGGGAGCAGGTGTGTTAAATTTGGTGTTATCGCTCTCACCCTCTCATACTGGTCACTGGAAGTTCAACATGGCACCTCATGGCAAAGAACTCTCTGAGGATCTCAAAAAAAGAATTGTTGCTCTAAATAAAGATGGCCTAGGTCAGTGATGGCAAACCTTGGAACCAGATGTTTTGGAACTGCATTTCCCATAATGCTCAACTACACTGCAGAGAGCATTAGCATCATGGGAACTGTAGTTCCAAAACATCTGGAGTGCCAAGGTTTGCCATCACTGGCCTAGGCTATAATAAAATAGCCAATACCATGAAACTGAGCAGCAGCACGGTGGCCAAGACCATATAGCAGGTTAACAGAAGAGGTTCCACTCAGAACAGACCTCGCCATGGTCGACCAAAGGAGTTGAGTGCACATGTTCAGCGTCATATCCAGAGGTTGTCTTTGGAAAATAGACATATGAGTGCTGCCAGCATTGCTGCAGAGGTTTAAGGGATGGGGGGGTCAGCCTGTCAGTGATCAGACCATATGCCGCACACAGCATCAAATTGGTCTGCATGGCTGTCGTCCCAGAAGGAAGCCACTTCTAAAGATGATGCACAAGAAAGTAGACTAAGGACATGGGATAACTGGAACCATGGCCTGTGGTCTGATGAGACCAAGATAAACTTATTTGGTTCAGATGTTGTCAAGCGTGTGGCAGCAACCAGGTGAGGAGTACAAAGACAAGTGTGTCTTGCCTACAGTCAAGCATGGTGGTGGGAGTTTCATGGTGTGGGGCTGCATGAGTGCTGCTGGCACTGGGGAGCTACAGTTCATTGAGGGAACCATGAATGCCAACATGTACTGTGACATACTGAAGCATGATTCTCTCCCTTCGGAGACTGGGCCTCAGGGCCATATTCCAACATAATGACCCCAAACACACCTCCAAGACGACCACTGCCTTGCTAAAGAGAGGGTGAAGGGGATTGACTGGCTAAGCATGTCTCCAGACCTAAACCCTATTGAGCATCTGTGGGGCATCCTCAAACAGAAGGTGAAGGAGCGTATGTTCTCTAACAGTTGAAGGGGGGGGGGGGTTTCTTTTGTACACAAGTAGTAGGTGTTGCCACCGTCCCTAGTAAGTATATGTTGGGGTTTTATTGGTGCCTCAAACCAAATATGAATGGGACTTTACGGGCAAGTAGGGGGGGGGGGGTATATGTAATGAAGGTTATACAACATAAATGCTCAATTAGGCAGTAAAGAATATAGTGTTCAAAAAAAGTAAATATAGATTTATTTACATATATATAATTCCAAGTATTATAAGTACCGTAAAAGGTGAATAATGTGCTTGGGTTAAAGGCCCAAGTGTGAGGAAGTAAAAAAGAGGTTGATTCTGAAGAGAATCAGTGACAATAGTGCAAAAGTGACATGTTCTAGAGGAATTTGTGGGGTTGTTTTCCCATAGATATTAAAGGGATATTGTTCCCCGCAAGAGGGTCCTCAATGTTCGCTGACGCGTTTCGGCTCGTGGGCCTTTTTCAAAGCGTTAAAAAGGTCACTCTATGCTTGTTCTATAAAAGAGGAGTATATACCTTCAGTATTGTTATCAAAGGTAAATACACATAATTTTGTATATAAAGGTAATTGTGTTTCACGTACATGGGTGCTGCTGGCATTGACTGCATATGGCTCCCCTGTCCTTTTTTGTAGTCATATCGAGATCATGTTCTGCGTGCAGCCTAGGATGGTGGTAGATAATGAAATAATTGTATATATATGTTGAAATATATAAATTTAGATTAGTATATTGTGTTCATTGTAGGCATTGTATATATAGCCCCCTATCCCCACTCTTGTTTCTATGGTGGGAAACAATCATATATGGGATTCTAATTTAATAAATTTAATAATTTTTTCCTACTTTTTCCTCATTGATTTAAGGTCCTCAAACTCCCCTTAAGATAATATCCCAATTCTGTGCTGCTTGCCTGCATCCGACCCTGCCGAGCATGGCCTCGGGGGGACCCTGGAGTGTCCGGGCATTGGGATTGCTCCCTCTCGACCCATAGAGCCCCTGAAGTGGGATTAAATGTTGTTTGCTTTAAAAAATGCATATACTCTGTCTAATTACATCATCATGTATTATTTTGCTTACTGTATAATCAATCCAATTATATATACCCTGTTACTCTCATGTTATTTGTATTATCACTGATTCTCTTCAGAATCAACCTCTTTTTTACTTCCTCACACTTGGGCCTTTAACCCAAGCACATTATTCACCTTTTACGGTACTTATAATACTTGGAATTATATATATGTAAATAAATCTATATTTACTTTTTTTGAACACTATTTTCTTTACTGCCTAATTGAGCATTTATGTTGTATAACCTTCATTACATATACCCCCCCCCCCCTACTTGCCCGTAAAGTCCCATTCATATTTGGTTTGAGGCACCAATAAAACCCCAACGTATGTTCTCTAACATCCACCAGCTCCGTGATGTCGTCATGGAGGAGTTGAAGAGGACTCAAGTGGCAACCTGTGAAGCTCTGGTGAACTCCATGCCCAAGGGGGTTAAGGCAGTGCTGGAAAATAATGGTGGCCACACAAAATATTGACATTTTGGGCCCAATTTGGACATTTTGACTTAGGGGTGTACTCGCTTTTGTTGCCAGTGGTTTAGACATTAATGGCTGTGTGTTGAGTTATTTTGAGGGGACAGCAAATTTACACTGTTTATACAAGCTGTATACTTACTACTTTACATTGTAGCAAAGTGTAATTTCTTCAGTGTTGTCACTGTGTACTCACTTTTGTGATATACTGTGTATATCCACACATGTATACACACATATACACACACACACACACACACACACACACACACACACACACACACACACACTTTATTGTCAAAAGTATTGGAACGCTTCCCTTTACACACACATGAACTTTATTGGCATCCCAGTCTTTTTTCATAGGGTTCAATATTGAGTTTGCCCACCTTCTGCATCTATAACAGCTTCAACTCTTCTGAGAAGGCTGTTGTCCACAAGGTTTAGGAGTGTGTCTATGGGAATGTTTGACCATTCTTCAAGAAGCACCTTTGTGAGGTCAGACACTGATGTAGGACAGAAGGCCTGGCTCGCAGTTTCCACGTTAATTCATCCCAAAGGTGTTCTATCAGGTTGAGGTCAGGTCTCTGTGCAGGCGAGTCAAGTTCCTCCACCCCAAACTTGCTCATCCATATCCTTATGGACTTTGCTTTGTTCACTTGTGTGCAGTCATGTTGGAACAGGAGGGGGCCATCCCCAAACTGTTCCCACAAAGCATGAAATTGTCCAAAATGCCTTGGTATGCTGATGCCTTAAGAGTTCCCTTCACTGGAACTAAGGGGCCAAGCCGGACCTCTGATAAAAAAAAACAAAAAAAAAAACACCACACCATAATTCCCCCCTCCACCTAATGATTTGGACCAGTGCACAAGCAAGGTCCATAAAGACATGGATGAGCAAGTTTGGGGTGGAGGAACTTTACTGGCCTGCATAGAGTCCTGACCTCAACCCAATAGAACACCTTTGGGATAAATTAGAGCGGAGACTGCGAGCCAGGCCTTCTCCTCCTACATCATTGTCTGACTCCACAAATGTGCTTTTGGAAGAATGGTCAAACATTCCCCATAGACACATTCCTAAACCATGTGGACAGCTTTTCCTGGAAGAGTTGAAGCTGTTATAGCTGCAAAGGTCAAGTTAACTCAATATTGAACCCTACGGATTAAGACTGGAATGCCATTAAAGTTCATGTGCGTGTAAAGGTAGGCATCCCAATACTTTTGGTAATATATCTACATGGAGATCGGCTTTAAAATATTCTCCATTAGATACAAACGACTTACTGCCAGATACTATAAGGATTATAGCACACCGAGTAATTAGACACTCCCAGTAGAAGAGGGCTAAGACATGTCATGGCGGGATAGAGAGGGAGCTGTGGCTGTCCTTGGTAATTAACTGCAATGGTATAAAGGCATTTTCAAATTTGCTTATGGAAAGGAAAACTGCTTGCCATACTTGATTTATCTGTGCTTTTACCTGTAATTGTTAAGTTGGTGACAAGACCTTTTTATGATACATGCAGACAACCAGTTTACACTTGCATTCATGGGGACAGTAAAAATAGACGTGGTTGAGCCATGGTTTGACTGCCCCCATTAAATTACACAGCAAACGGGAAGGGGTTGTACACATACTGAGGCTGTGATGGTTTGTGCTGCAGCAAATATTACACCCCCTGTTGTATTTTGGTAAACAGTAGGGCCGTTGAATTCAACCCATTCAAGTGAATAGGGCTGCTTCAACCTGCAACTGCGCTTGCCGTGAGGTGGTGCAGGCTTTTCAGGGTTAAAACAGCCGCCTGACAACCGCTCCTGGAAAAGCATTCCACTGTAGATTGCTTCTGAGAGGGACAGCAAGGGCTGCCACAGGTGTAAGCAAGCTTCTAAGGGGCATATTTTAGAAGTTGCGAATGTCATCCCCTTAATTTAAAACACATGCACCATCAGAAATAATCTACTAAACTGTGGATTGTAGCCTGGACCCTGTGGTTAGTCTTGTCCTTATATTACCTCCTAAAGCCAAAACCTCAGCGTCATTTTTTAATAACTCTGGGGAATTACCGTATTTATCGGCGTATAACACGCACCTAAATTTTAGGAGAGACATTTCAGGAAAAAAGCTGAAATTTAAAATAGCTTTGAACTCAGAACATTTTTTTTTAATCAAATGCAGTCTCACCAGTGCCCATGAATGCAGCCTCACCAGCGCAGTGCCCACGAATGCAGCCTCACCAGCGCAGTGCCCATAAATGCAGCCTCACCAGCGCAGTGCCCATAAATGCAGCCTCGCCAGTGCAGTGTCCATAAATGCAGCCTCGCTAGCGAAGTACCCATAAATGCAGCCTCATCAGCGCAGTGCCCACGAATGCAGCCTCATCAGCGCAGTGCCCACGAATGCAGCCTCACCAGCGCAGTGCCCACGAATGCAGCCTCACCAGCGCAGTGCCCACAAATGCAGCCTCATCAGCGCAGTGCCCACGAATGCAGCCTCATCAGCGCAGTGCCCACGAATGCAGCTTCACCAGCGCAGTGCCCATAAATGCAGCCTTGCCAGCGCAGTGCCCATAAATGCAGCCTTGCCAGCGCAGTGCCCATAAATGCAGCCTCATCAGCGCAGTGCCCAGGAATGCAGCCTCATCAGCGCAGTGCCCACGAATGCAGCCTCATCAGCGCAGTGCCCACGAATGCAGCCTCACCAGCGCAGTGCCCACGAATGCAGCCTCGCCAGCGCAGTGCCCATAAATGCAGCTTCGCCAGCGCAGTGCCCATAAATGCAGCCTTGCCAGCGCAGTGCCCATAAATGCAGCCTGGCCAGCGCAGTGCCCATAAATGCAGCCTCGCCAGTGCAGTGTCCTAAATGCAGCCTCGCCAGCGCCAGTGACACTATCCAAATCAATTTGAAAAAAGGCCAGAAAGCAGCGCCGAGAGGTAGAAGGGGGCGGGTCAGGCTGAGGAGAAGGGAGGACGAACTATCGCTGTCATCGGAAGTCCCGGTGCCTATGATAGATGTCACACGTCTCGGCATAGGAGTTCCGATGACAGCTCATCCTTCCTTCTCCTCTCGGCCAGGCCCACCCCCTTCTACCTCTCGGCGCTGCTTCCTGGCCTTTTTTTTATATCGGCGTATAACACGCACTGTTGCTTTTTCCTCCATATTGCGTGTTATACGCCAATAAATATGGTACTTAAGCTTCCTGCACCATTATCATGTCTCAGGATACTATTGAAACTGTCGTGCACAACATTAACAGAGGGGATAGAACTATTTCAGGTCTATCTGCACCACACTCGGGGTACCGCTAGGAAGATCGCTGGATCCTGGTAGAGGGGTTACTTACCTTGCCCCCGGGATCCAGCGATGTATCTCGGCGGTGTGCGGCGGCGGATCTTCCTCCTGATGCTCTGTGTGCCCCGGCTTCCGTCTCCTGCGTCGTGACGTTCGCAGGGGGGTGGAACCGGCGGCAAATTCAAATGTAAAACACACTGATACATTGCAAAATAAAATAAATTCACATTAGTGTGCCCCCCAGTGCCCTTTCCTGCAGTTTTACTGTACTTTTTATGTATATACAGTATATGTGTGTATATATATATATATATATATATAATTTTATGATTTTGTGTTTCAAACTTTATCATACCCTAGATGTTAAAAAGAAGAACGCACAGTAATAAAAAAAATCATATGTAAATAGTTTGTTTGGGCTGCTCATTCTTAAGAATTACATGCAAAATAATGGTACCGCTTTCAGCACCTAAAATCCGAAAGAATCATACCGCCAGGGAGGTTAAAGTGGAACTTCACCCTCTCAATCAACATTGACTATTTTTAATCTTCATATTGTTAGCATTACTAAATGGATAGGAAGGTATATTATATTTACTTGCTTTACCTTTTTTTTTTTTTTTTACATTTCTTTTCTTGGTTTCCATGCCTAGGCAAATGATGTCATACATCCCAGCAGTCTTCAGGAAGGGAGGGAGGGTTTTCAGCTCAGCCTATGTCTGAGCCAAGGGCAGATGAATTCCAGGAAGTAAATGATAGATGAATCATCTGCCCTTACTCAAGATGGCCACTGCCAGAGTTGCCAGCGGTGTCTTTCAAAACTATTTTTTCAGCAAAATAGAGGATGGAGGCACGGATGGATGGGGGAGTTTGCTTTGAACATTAAAAATGAATTAAAAAGCATTTTTGGTTTGTGGTGCTCAGATGCTGTGCAGCCCCACATTAACTGTGTGCTCTTTTCTCACCATACATATTTAACCATTTCTATATATTTGATAGCACCAGTTAGGATATTACAGAAATACTTTAATTTTTAACAGCGCGCCTTACTTTTTCCCGAATTTTAGGCCACTGTGGTAGCACTGCAAGCCCTAACTCAATACAAAACCGATGTTGCCACTGATGCAGATATAAATTTAAGTGTACAACTTGCTGTTGAAGGAAGAGCAGACCTTCTGGAATATACTATTCAAAACAAGGACGCATATTTGGAAAGAACAAATAAGGTGGGTGCTACATGATGCTGCCTTGGAATTCAACAGTCATGTATATTTTTGGTGAATTTTTAGTGGGGGCCTATCATTGATACAAGGGGGTAGAGCTTTACAAAAGAGTCCATGATACCTACAGTCCTGTCTATGTGTGAGTTTTTTAATTTTTTTTTTTTATGTAATAGAAAAAAAAAAAGCATTTGCCTGTACTAGTAACGTTAGGACAGGGTCACAAACCTTTAAAAATACAATTTTGCAAAAATTCCTACTGCCCTCCTCTTTCCCCAACAATTGAGATTCAACATGTACCACATAGGTCAGACAAATGAATCAGAACCAACAGAACGGAGTATGCAGCTACTTTATATTTAATTCTTTGCCTATGTTCTAGTTTAACCTGATACCGTGACTGCTTCCCCAGGTTAGGGTTGCTCCTCTTGCAGTTTCCCATGGAGCCACCATTTAATGAAGGGACTAAAGCTGTTTCTCCCTATGCTATGTGCATCAGTAGAAACACACAGCCCTGTAGCCTAGGATGTCAAGGGACTTTCCTCCTCCTCCTTACTTCTCCAAATTAACATACTCTTTTGTGACTGCACTGTCCACTGTAAACTCTTTTTTGTGAAGACTGGAAGTTCAGGGAAGCAGCAGGGAGAGAGAAGCAGCCAGCAGCATTGAAAGTTGTAAACTGCAAGTAGTACAAATAGTTTCCTGGGGAATAAATATTTTATTGTGCTTACCTAAAAATGCTAGGGAGATTGAATACTACTTTAGGCTCCATGCACACTGGCTTATAAATCGCTGCTGCTACAGGAGTATTGTGTTTTGCCTGTAGAAGCAGCTCAATGTTATCCTATGTGTCCAGGCACATTATGATGACTACAGGCACATTTTGAGCTCAGCATTTAGAGGCAGGAAAAAACCCTACTGGTTTGTGTTTTTGATTGGAGCTTTCTGGCAGAAAAAATGCTAAACTCTCCTAAACTGTGTACATAAACCACTATACTGTATATGAGAGTTTATTTCTGCCAAGGAAACTGACGTTTTTTTTTTTTTTTTTTTTTTTTTTAAAGAGGTTGTAAACTCGAATAAAATTTTTTTTTTTTTCTTACACCCTGCAAAAGAAAGACATAATGAGCTAGTATGCATCGCATATTAGCTCATTATGCAATACTTACCTCAGAACGAGCCCCCGCCGTGCCGCTCACTCACCTCTATGACGGGCGACATGTCTAGTCGCCCGTCTTCCGGGATCGCGGCATCCGGCCATCTGATTGGCCGGAGCCGCGGTGACGTCACTCCCGCACACGTGCGCGGGAGCCGACAGTCACGGCACGGGGCTCTGAAGGAACGGCACGATCGGCCGTTCCTTCAGAGCACATGCGCCAGTGACGTCACTGGCGACATGTAAGGTAAATATCTCCTAAACGGTACATGTTTAGGAGATATTTACAGTACCTATAGGTAAGCCTTATCATAGGCTTGCCTATAGGTACAAGTTGTAGAGGAGGGTTTACTTCCTCTTTAACTACAGGGTGCATGGAGCCTTAAAGTGGTGTTAAAAGAAGTTTTTTTTTACCTTTAAAGTAGAACTATAGGCAAATGTTTTTATTTTTTTTATTTTGCATATTGCACAGGGGGGGGGGGTGGGGGTTATAACCCCTGTCAGATTTTATTTTCCAATCTGTGTCCCATTGTTGAAATTACCCTTTACTTCCTGTCCCATAGCCAAACAGGAAGTGAGAGCGGATTGGGCGGGTGTGGAAAGTGAGGTCCCCCAAGGTTCTGTCCTCGGGCCAATCCTGTTTAATTTATTCATAAACGATCTAAAGGAGGGGATATCTAGCGCAATCTCTGTATTTGCCGATGATACTAAACTAAGCATGCCGATATCTTCTATGCAGGATGTGGAAACCTTACAAGCGGACCTGAACAAAATAATGGGGTGGGCAACTACATGGCAGATGAGGTTTAATGTTGAAAAATGTAAAGTAATGCACTTGGGGCGTCAGAAACATGAAAGCAAGCTACTCACTGGGGGGGGGGGGACCTCTGGGGGAGTCTAGGATGGAAAAGGACCTAGGGGTACTGGTAGACAACAGGCTTGGCAGTGGCATGCAATGCCAAGCCGCTGCAAGCAAAGCCAACAGAATACTGGGATGTATAAAAAGGGGATTCACTCCAGAAATAAAGAGATTATTCTCCCTCTCTACAAGACTCTGGTCCGGCCACATCTGGAGTATGCTGTCCAGTTCTGGACACCGGTCCTCAGGAAGGATGTGCTGGAACTGGAAAGAGTCCAGAGAAGGGCAACAAAAATAATTAGTGGAATGCAGAACATCAGCTATGAGGAAAGACTCTGGGCACTGGGCTAATTCTCTCTTGAAAAGAGATGCTTGAGGGGGGATATGATACCAATGTACAAATACTGTACTGGTGATGACCCTAGCATAAGGAACAAACTTTTCAGAGTAAGGGAATACAATAAGACACGTGGCCACTCACTAAAACTAGAGGAAAAATGGTTTAACCTAAAAATACGTAAGGGGTTATTTACTGTCAGAGCAGTAAGGATGTGGAATTCTCTTCCACAAGCAGTGGCATCAGCAGGGATCATCGATAGTTTCAAAAAACTATTAGATGGGCACCTTAAATACCACAACATAAAGGGGTATACAATGTACGTTTAACATCAAATCACACACACACATCATAGGTTGAACTGGATGGACTTATTTCTTTTTTCAACCTCACAAACTATGTAACTATGAGAGGAACTTCCTGAAAATGAAGAGAATTCCTTGGGGGACCCCCAGGTCATCAGAACAAGTGTCCGCATTGAAAGATTTCCCCTCTATTACTTTTTTGGGGACAACCCAAAATTTGGGATTTTCTTTTACTTTCACTTTCAATGATAATGGTAAAAAGGAAAAAAAGAGAGGGGGAATCTCTTTAACGGGGGCACAGACAACAATAAAAACTGACAACATGCATTCTAATCCCTGTCCACTCTATCCAAAGCTAAAAAGTTTTGCCTTTAGTTATACTTTAATGCTTTCTATATATTAAGGTAAAAAACCTGCATGCAGCCCCTTCCAGCCCCCCTTATACTAACCTGAGCCTGATCTTGATCCAGCGATGTGCCAGAGAGCAGCAGCTCTCTCTGCTCTATCAAAAATGTTATAACAGTTTGTTACATGTTTTATGACAGTAACCTGAGTTTTCATATTTTATTTAAAATCAAAAGAGTTTATTGTACTTGCCTACGTAAACTAAACTTGCCTACAACTAAAACTAAAACAATTCAGATGACTAAAATACGACAAAAACGAAAATGGCATTTTAGTCATAAGGGACGTAGATGAAAAAGGCGCTGGTGATCTTTTATATTTACTGGAATAAAACTTGTTCAGGGTAGCAAGTGTATTAAATATGTGTTAAAAGTGCTTGTTAGTGAATTATTATAATTAAAGGTATTAGATATATTTTAAAGTGCACAACTCAAATTTAAAAAATATTTCTGTTGCTTATTGATAAATAAATATATGTATAAATAATTATATATAAATAAATAGATGAATATATATATTGTACATGCAACAAGTAAATCACTTATATAAATATATAATATTCCGTGCAACAAGCAAATAAAAGTGCTTAATAGTGCGTGCATAAAAAACTCATCAAATATAAGCAACTAAATTCATGCTCTCCAGTGAAAAAATATTAATTGTATAACAAATTCGTGCAAAAAATATGCTCCTTAAAGTGCTTCAGGTGGTGGGGTGTGACACACGTGGCCTCTTACCAGCTTCCAATGAGTCACAATGACTCCCAACGCCTGTGATCCCTTTAATTGGGTGGATCAGACCTCTCCTCGATATCTTTTGGGATGGATATCTGCTCCTACATTAGGATATCCATCCCAAAAGATATCGATATATTATATATTTATATAAGTGATTTACTTGTTGCATGTACAATATATATATTCATCTATTTATTTATATATAATTATTTATACATATATTTATTTATCAATAAGCAACAGAAATATTTTTTAAATTTGAGTTGTGCACTTTAAAATATATCTAATACCTTTAATTATAATAATTCACTAACAAGCACTTTTAACACATATTTAATACACTTGCTACCCTGAACAAGTTTTATTCCAGTAAATATAAAAGATCACCAGCGCCTTTTTCATCTACGTCCCATATTTCATATTGTTTTTACAATTAAAAGGGCAGCAGGTTCAGACATATCTTTAAAAAGGGCCAGGCGCCTTCCTTTAATTTGCTATTGATTTTAGTCATAAGACTATAAATAAAACTAAATTGAAAATTGACATAATCAAAATGAACACACCTCTGCTGGCCATTTCTAAATCGGCAACACAATTCCATCCAGAGTCAGTAATAATAGCACATTAAAGTTTAAACATGTATTGCACCACCGCATAAGCATAAGTAAGGGGCATCTACTAAGCTGCTGAAAACTAAAAAATTAAGAAAAAGGCTTTTCTTATATTGTTCCTAATATTTAATGTTGGTAATATATTCAGGTAATGTGCAATGACATTACAGCCCGTGGAGTTTAAAATACAAAAAACCCAAAAAACTGTAAAGTTGCACTCTTTGTTTATGAAACTTGTTTTTTTTTTTTTTATAAATTTATATTGGCTAAGCCCCCGTTCACACTGGGGCGACCTGTGAGGCGACCTGGTCGCCTCACAGGTCGCCTCCCATAGGGAAGCTGCGGACCCGTTCTGATAGGAGCGACACAAGTCGCTCCGACTCAGAAAAAGGGTCCGGAGCTTCTTTGGGGCGACCAGGAGGCGACCGCCATAGACTTCAATGTTACGAAGTCCGTGGCGGCCGCTCCGAGGTCGCGGCGCGCTGCTCGCACCGCGACCTCGGAGGTCGCGGTGCAAAGTAGCGTCGCCCCAGTGTGAACGGGGGCTCAATCTGTGTCTGTAGTGCGTGTTCAAACCTTATAACAACATATTATTAGATTTTTACTCCAGGAGTATACAACTTATTTGGAAATGCTAGAGAAATGTTTAAATAATGCATTACAATTACCCTAAACCTATTCGATTTGTAGTTGACTAAAATGTATGAGATTTTAGTCGACTAAAATGTATTGGAGATGACTAAAACACGACTAAAACTAAAATCGCATTTCAGTCAAAAGACTAAAATACGACTAAAACTAAAATGGCATTTTAGTCAAAAGACTATGACTAAAACGAAATCGAAATTTGCTGCCAAAATTAACACTGATTACAGCTAATATACACACAGTTAATTGTCCTCCTGGATTAAACGTGACAAAATGCCATATCTTGCCTTGTTTTTTAAATGTTACCTGTGTAATTGAGGCTGCATTCACATGTCAGCGTATTGATCGCGGGCAGAATCGCCGCGATTACGCCCGCAATCCGGAAATCATTGCAAATCGCGGGACGCATGTGTGTTGCCCGTGATTTGCAATAGCATCCCAAACACTGTGCGATGTTGCCGCGATTTCCGCCTGCCGAATCGCCGTAACATCGCTCAAAAAAAAATTGCAGGACGCATTACGCTCCAAAGAAGCTCTTGTACTTTTTCGGGCGTAATGCGTCCCCTCGATTTTTTTTTCCCCGATGTTACTGCGATTCGGCAGGTGGAAATCGCGGCAACATCGCACAGCATTTGGGGTGCTATTGCAAATCACGGGCAACGCACGTGCGTCCCACGATTTGCAATGATTTCCGAATCGCGGGCGGAAACGCAACGATTCTGCCCGCGATCAATACGCTGACATGTGAATGCAGCCTTACCTTCTTCTTGTTGTATATGCAATATTTGTATACCTTGTATCTTCTTTATACCTTGAAAAACTTGTTTGGAATAAAAAAAAAAAAACAAAGGGGTTGATTTACTAAAGGCAAATAGGATGTGTGCTTTGCAAGTGCAGCTGCACTCTGCAAGGGTATTAGCACTAGAGATTTAGTAAATGAGGTGAAGCTTGGAAAGATAAAAAAAACAGCATTTTTTGCTTGTACATGATTGGATGATGGAAGTCAGCAGAGCTTCCCCTCATTTACTAAACTCTGGAGCAAATTCCCTTGCAGAGTGAACTACACCTGGAAAGTGCACATTTTATTTTCCATTAGTAAATCAACCCCATAGCATTAGAAACATGGTATCTATTAAAGAGGAAGTAAACTATGCCCAATTTTTTTTATTTTTTTTTTTTAAAACCACTTTTGGACCGGAAGATTTTACCTCCTTAACGACCAGGCCATTTTTTGTGATACAGCACTTTAAGTGACAACTGTGCGATTGTGCAACGCTGTATCCAAATAAAACTGATGTCCTTTTTTCCCACAAATAAAGTTTTCTTTGGTATTTGATCACCTCTGCGTTTATTTTTTTTTTTTTTCGCTATAAACATAAAGAGCGACAATTCTGTAAAAAATCCAACGTTTTTTAAAACCCATCCCAATAAGTATATATTGATTGGTTTGCGCAAAATCATGGCGTCTACAAACTAGGGGATAGATTTATGGCATTTTTATTTATTTAATTATTTTTTTACTGGTCATGGCCGCAATCAGCTTTTTTTTTAGTGGGACTGCGACATTGCGGTGGACAGATCGGACCCCTAACTGACACTTTGAAACTTTTGAGAGGACCAGTGACATTACTACAGTAATCAGTGCTAAAAATATGCACTGTTACTGTACTCATTACACTGGCATGAAGGGGTTAACACTAGGGGCGATCAAAGGATTAAGTGTGTCCCTAGTGGGTGCTTTCTAACTGTGAGGGGGATGGACTCACTAGATGAACATAGAGATCTGTGTTCCTGAATAGCAGGAACACAGGAGGCCTGTGTTTATCTGTGACAGAACGGTAGTCTGCCTTGTTTACATAGGCAGACCGCTGTTCTGTCTCTATGGGGAGCGATTGTAGGTGGCCGGAGGACATTGCGTCTGCCAAACCCGCTGATTGGCTACCCCTCTGGCCAATCAGTGCCCACACCGCCGGAGCCCCCCCCCCCCCCAGCTATTGCACGAAATGACGTACAGGTACATCGTTTCGCCTAATAGAGCTGACCTGCCGCAGTAACTGTGCGGCGGCTAGTCGGCAAGAGGGTTAAACCCTGCAAAGTAAAGACATAATGGGCTAGTATGCATAACATATTAGCACATGAAATACTTTCCTTAGAAGGAAGCCCTGAACTGCCGCGCTGTCAGCTCTGACAGATGCTTCCATCTTCCCCTGGACTTCCTTCTGGGTTCACATCTTCTGGCCGTCTGATTGGCCATGCCTCGATGATGTCACTCCTGCGCATGTGCACGGGGAATCACGGACCTCTGAAGGGACTGCAAGGGTATACCGTCCCTTCAGAACGCATGTGCCGGTGACCTTACCGGCTGCATGAAGTGAGAATATCTCCTAAACCGTGAAGGTTTAGAAGGTATTCATAGTACCTACAGGAAAGCCTGATTATAGGCTTTCCTGTAGGTACAGGCCTGCAGAGTGGATTTACATCCTCTTTAAATCTTATCAGGTAAACCATTATTAATGCAGATGATCATGTGACAAAGTAGGAGCCATATCTTGCTGCTTCACAGGGAAAAATCATACTGTGAGTTAAGCTAGACAAAGAATAAGCCTACTGTCCATGGTATATTTGGACAGATATATGGATAAGTACCATAGATAAATAACATATTTTCTCGGGTGTGAGGCATGAAGTAATGTTTAATTTGTTTCAGATTCCAGCAAACAAAGATCTCACTTTTACCATATCAGGACGTGGAGAGTGTACTGTAACGGTAAGCTCCCATTTTGAGTTGATGATGCAAGGCGTTCCTTTTTTATATAATTTTCACAGCTCTTTTGACATTATAAAGCACAAAAACATTTCACAACCCCATATTTAAAGCGGATTATATATAAATGTTTCTCGAATTCATTAGGGGAAAGATTATTTCAAGCTATTTTGACATGGTATACACTTTTCATATTACCTAGTACCTGTGCACTTTATTTTGCATTTGCTCTCATACTCTGATTCCTCCTGTATTGAATTGTATTGTAACTGTACTGTCTGCCCTCATGTTGTAAAGCTCTGCGCAAACTGTTGGCGCAATATAAATCCTGTATATTAAATAACAATATGAATACTATATACAGTACCGGTATGTTATCCCAGCCTAGTTTTCTAGTAGTTAT
Organism: Pelophylax lessonae; assembly: GCF_965119305.1. Lineage (NCBI taxonomy): Eukaryota > Metazoa > Chordata > Amphibia > Anura > Ranidae > Pelophylax > Pelophylax lessonae. The sequence continues at coordinate 595,053,692 of NC_138768.1, forward strand.
ATTGTAATTCCCTGGCATCACAAGTGTAAATCTTCCAATCTCAGAATCCTGTTTCTCTGTTACCCCTCTGTATACCATTCACTACATATTAGCAGACTTGTATAAAGTACTCGAAATTTCTACTTGAGTAAAAGTACAAGTGCTCGATCAAAAAGTGACTTGAGTAGAAGTGGAAGTGCTCGCAGAAAAAGTTACTTAACCACTTAAGCCCCGGAAGATTTTACCCCCATTCCGACCAGGGGGTATTTTGCGATTCGGCACTGCGTGAATTTAACGGACAATTGCGCGGTCGTGCGACGCTGTACCTAAACGAATTTGGCGTCCTTTTTTTCCCACAAACAGAGCTTTCTTTTGGTGGTATTTGATCACCTGTGCGATTTTTTGATCACGCGCTATAAACAAAAAAAGCGCGTCAATTTTGCAAAAATAGCAATATTTTTCACATTTTTTTATATGAAATTCCCCAAAAAAAAAATTTAAAAATCAAAATTTTTTTACTTTTTCGGCCAATTTGTTTTATGCTACCTATGTTTGGTAAAAAAAATCGCAAAAAGCGTATTTTGATTGGTTTGCGCAAAAGTTATCGCGTTTACTAACAAAGGGAAAGATTTCTGTCATTTTTGTTGTTTTTTTTTTTAACGTGTAATGGCGGCGATCTGCGATTTTTTTTGCGGTACTGCGACATTGGGGCGGACAGATCGGACCCTTGACTGACATTTTTGACACTTTTGGGGTTACCAGTGACATTTCTACAGTAATCAGTGCTATATATATGCACTGTTACTGTAAAAATACACTGGTAGTGAAGGGGTTAACTTTATTTGGGAGGGAGGGGCTGTGTGTATCCCTAGGGGCGTGCTTTCTACTGTGATTGGCTGGGGCTTGAGCTGTATGGACACTGATCAACGGATCTACATACTAGATCCGAGTGATCAGTATCCTAACAGCAAGGAGAATGACAGGTGGCTTGTTTACACAAGCTGCCTGACATTCTCCCTCTCCCCCGCCGATCGCCGAGTGACCGGCGGACATCGGGTCCGCCGGTCACACGCGCGGGGGGGGTCCGTGACCACGCGGGAGCGCGCCTCCGGGGGCGCGCGCTCGCTCCCTAGACCCTCACTAGCTAGTGACGTAGCCCTACGTCACTTTGCCTGTGAGGGGCTGACTGCCGACGTAGATCGGGGTTAGGCAGTCGGCAAGTGGTTTAGTAGAAGTACCAAAGTATTCAACATTTTTTTTACTTAAGTATTGCAAGTAGTTTTTTCAAAAAATTTGCTACTTAAGTACTAAAAGTAAAAGTACCAGTAGTTGTGAAAAAAAAATTCTACTCAAGTACTGAAAGTAAAAGTACAAGTACTGTGTTATGTAGTTATTAAAGAAAGAAGTCAAAAGTTTGAACATCATATTGTTTTTTATTATTTCAAATGATTTATTCAAATGATTAACCTGTGTTTGTTAGTAGTTTCTTGATGCACTTTAAGCACTGTAGCACCATTTATTTGTTTGTTTCATATTTTCTTTTTATTGGAAAGATTTGGTATAGCAGCTTTTATTATACACAGCCTTTATTTTCGTATGCGCTGATTTACAAATTACATTATACACATTTTTTTGAGCTTTATGCAACCTGCCATCTACTGTTCTGGCAGTGGTAATTTTTTTTAAAGTAACGAGTAACTATGCAGCACAAAAAAAAATATCGGAGTAGAAGTATCGAAATCATCGAAAAAATGTAGTGAAGTAAAAGTAGAAGTAGGAGAAAAAAATTCTACTCTAGGAAAGTACAGATACCGCATTTCGGTACTTAAGTACAGTACTTAAGTAGTTCTACTTCGTTACTATACATCTCTGCATATTAGTCATAAATGAAGAATTTGCTGTTAAACAGGGGTTACATTACAGCTTTGGCCTACAGTTGATACCAGCCACGAAGCCCAAAGTAACAATTGTTTTTTGATGTTTGAGATTTACTTTACCAAACTTATATATTTGTTAATATGGTGTACATGTTGTGTAATATATGTTCCAGTACATGGGTATAATGTTAATTATTGTAAAGTTGATTTTAGTAGTAAAATGCATATGAATATCTTATGAAGCCCAAATAACGAGCAAGCCATAAAATGATTGCAATGTATGACTTTAGTACTGGTGTTCATTTCTTTTTTTTTTTATTTGTGTTTTAGGTAATGACGGTTTATTATGCTTTGCTAACTTCTGAAAAGAAATGTAATGGATTTATTCTTCAAGCAGATGTGATAGCAGATGGTAAGTCTGGAATATATACAGTTAGGTCCATACTAGATATATTTGGACACAGGCACAATTTTAATTTTTTTCAGGTATTTACCAAAACATATTCCGGCTATAGTTATATAATGGATATGGACTGAAGGTGCACACTCTCAGGTTTAATTTGAGGGTATCTACATCCAAATCAAAGGAAAGGTTTAGGAATTACAGCTCTTAAGAATAGCCACCCCCCCCCCTTTTCACTGGACCAAAAGTAATTGGACATTTGAATCAAAAGCTGTTTCATGGCCAGGTGTGGGCTACTCCTTCATTATTTCTTCATCAATTAAGCAAGTAAAAGGTCTGGAATTTAACCTAAAGGCCCGTATACACGATAAGAAAATCGTAAGTAAAAATGTTGTCAGATGAACAATTTGCCGATTTTCAGATCGTTAGTATAGTGCTTTCAACAGTCAACTCCGAATTTTCGGGTGACAAAAACGATGTGCAGGCTTTTCTTTATTGTACCTGAACACAACGTGTGATTTATGTTTGCTTAGTACAGTTTTCCTTTGAAAAAAATCGTAAGAGCAAGACTAGGCATGCTTGGAAACTAAAGAATACATACAAAACAATCCAACACATGACATCACTTCTGAAGTTGAATTCTGTCGTACGAGAATTTTCGTATGAAAGTAACCTCTTCACTTTTGATAAGAGACTAGCATGCAACAAAAAACAAATGGGTCCGATAATCTGATCGTGTGTACGAGGCTTAAGTGTGGTATTTGCATTTGGAATCTATTGCTGTGAACCTTCATCATGTGTTCAAAGGAGCTGTCCATGCAAGGCTTTAAAAACTAAACAAATCCATCAGAGAGATAGCAGCAACATTAGGAGTGGCCAAATCAACGGTTTGGTACATTTAGAGGAAAGAAGAACACACTGGAGAGCTCAGCAACCTAAAAAGGCCTGGACGTCCATGGTACACAACAGTGGTGGATGATAGCAGGATCCTATTTATAGTAAAGAAAAACCCATTCACAACATCCAGACAAGTAAAGGACACTCTCCAGGAGGCGGGCTTATCGTTGTCAAAGTCTGCATACAAGAGAAGATTTCACGAGAGCAAATACAGAGGGTTCACCACAAGGTGTAAACTATTCATAAGCCTGAAGAATAGAAAAGCCAGATTAGACTTTGCCAAAAAACATCAAAAAAGCCAGACCAGTTCTGGAAAAGCATTCTTTGCACGGATGAAACTAAGATTAATCTGTACCAGAATGATGGGAAGAAAAAATGTGGGGAGGCTTGCAACAGCTCATGATCCAAACACGGTGGAGGCAGTGTGATGGCATGAATGCATGGCTTCCAGTGGCACTGGGTCATTGGTGTTTATTGATGATGTGACAGAAGACAGAAGCAGCCGGATGAATCCTGCAATGTTTAGAGATATACTGTCAGCCCAGATTCAGCCAAATGCAGCAAAGTTGATTGGATGGCGCTTCACAGTACAAATGGACAATGATCCAACACACACTGCAAAAGCATAGCACTTGTTCAAAATTGAAAACTCATAAATAGTTTGAACAAATAAATACAAAGTGCTAAAAAAAACTGTAAAGAAAGTGCTGAATGCAATGGTAGAAAAGTGCTAAAATTAATATATATATAAATATATATATAAAAGTGCCAAAGAATTCATAAAATTAGAGTTTCGAAAAATCGTAAATCATTTAAACAAATAAATACAAGTGCTAAAAGTGCTGTAAAGAAAGTGCTGAATGCAATGATAAAAAAGTGCTAAAATAAATATATATAAATATATATAAAAGTTTTTAAAATACCTTACCGTATATATTTGAGTATAAGCCGACTTTTTCAGCATGTTTTTTTATGCTGAAAAAGCCCCTCTTGGCTTATACTTGAGTCACGGTCTCACTTACCTTTTAAAAATAGCCCTGCCTGGTGCCAACACGTCACCGCGCATGCGTCGTCTGCCCGGGAATAGCTGAACGTGTACGGGCTTTCCCGAACATCGGCGGCACATGCGTGGTGACGTTTAGGCGGCGGGCGGCACCATTTTTAAATGTAAGGAGCCTCACCGACAGGTAAGTGAGACTCCTCCGCAGCCCCTTCATTTCCTCATGCCGTGCTGCGGGCATGGTACAGGACATTCTCCTGTACCATGCCCACAGCACTGCATTTCCTGTACCATGCCTGTACCATCACCTGTGCCATGCCTATACCATCACCTGTACCATCTCTTGTGCCATGCCTGTACCATCTCCTGTACCATCACCTGTGCCATGCCTGTACCATCACCTGTGCCATGCCTGTACCATCTCCTGTACAATGCCTGTACTGTCTCCTATACCATGCCTGTACTGTCTCTTGTACCATGTCCGCAGCCCCTGCACCATGCCCGCAGCCCCTGTTTTGGGTCTCGTGGTGGTCCAGTAGCTGCTGCATTTCCCACCCTAGGCTTATACTCGAGTCAATACGTTTTCCCACTTTTTTGTGGTAAAATTAGGTGCCTCAGCTTATATAATTGGGTCGGCTTATACTTGAGTATATATGGTAAGTGAATTCATACAATATTAGACAATCCATAAAGCACTTTGGCACATCTCATTTTATGGACTGTCTAATACTGTATGAATTCACTTAAATTTTTTTTGACACTTTTATATATATTTATATATATATATATATATATTCATTTTAGCACTTTTTTTATCATTGCATTCAGCACTTTCTATACAGCACTTTTAGCACTTTGTATTTATTTGTTCAAATTATTTATGATTTTTCAATACTGTCTAATATTGTATGAATTTTTTGCCACTTTTATATATATTTATATATATTTATTTTAGCACTTTTCTACCATTTCATTCAGCACTTTCTTTACAGTTGTTTTTAGAACTTTGTATCTATTTGTTCAAACTATTTATGAGTTTTCAATTTTGAGCAAGCGCTGTGATTATTTACCTTTTTTTCAGTCAATTTCCCTCATTGGGTGAACAGAAGCTGCTCATTGATTTTTATCTATTAACTAAGCGCGGGTTCTTTGTATTAACACTGCAAAAGCAACCCGGGAGCTTTTGAAGGAAAATAAGTGAAATATTCTGTAATGGCCGAGTCAATCACCTGATCTCAACCCAATTGAGTATGCATTTCACTTGCTGGAGGCAAAACTAAAGGCAGAAAGCCCCACAAACAAAGAACAACTAAGACAGATGCAGTTTGGAGCCTGGCAAAGCATCAGAAAGGAGGAAACCCAGTCTTTGGTAATATCCATGGGTTCCAGACTTCAGGCAGTCATTGCCAGTAAAGGATTCTCAACAAATATTAAAAATTAACATTTTATTTATGATTATATTAATTTGTCTAAATTACATTTGATCCCCCTGAAAATGGGGGGACAGTGTATAAAAATGGTTCAGTTCCTAAAATTTGTACATGATATTTACGTTCAGCCCCTTGAATTAAAGCTGAAAGTCTGCACGTCAAGTTCATTTGTATTCTTTTGTTTTAATTTTCTTCTGGTGGCATAAAGAGCCAAAAGTATTAAAACTGGGCCTGTGTCCATGTATATAGACGTAACTGTATGCCCTATCTTAAATTTAAAACTATCTTTAAATATTTGTGACATACTTAAAAGTGTATTAAACCCCAAACCAAAACTGTAATATGTTGCAACTTACTAATCATTAGATGTGGTGTCTGTCTGCATTTGCTTTTTTTTGGGTGATCTGACCAGTAACTCACCTACTATATTAGAGTGCCCCAACTCTGGATGAATGAGCACAGGGAGCACATTTAGACAGCAGCACCGTCAGTCTGGGGGGAGGGTAGTGTTAGATGGACTGTCACATTTAAATGCACTAATAAAATGAAGCCAGACTCCAACTCACACTTTATAATCAGTTACAGCAAAATGTTTTTTTTTACCTTTTGGGAATAAAGGTTTTACATCAATAAACAAAAGCTGATCATTGTAAGCACCCCCGCCAGTGGTAAATGGTTCGACTCATTCTTGCACACATACATTTTGGATAGAGTTTGTTCTTTTGAAAAACAGACTAACTAGCCAGATCACCAGGTGAAAATAGAAGAAATAAAGCCTAAAAACCACAAATGCAGCCATCACTTCTAAGAATTGGTCATTAGAGGTGTCGCAAACCTAAAATTTGCCGTTCGCAAACGGCGAACGCGAACCTCCGCAAATGTTCGCGAACGGGCGAACCGGGCGAACCGCCATAGAATTCAATAGGCAGGCGAATTTTAAAACCCACAGGGACTCTTTCTGGCCACAATAGTAATAATAATAAATAATCTGTGGCCCTGACACTCACTGCAATTATGACAGAGGAAAAAAAAAAAAAATTTTAAACTGCAAGGTACTGTGCCACCCGGCATTGCTGGACATCTTCTGATGTTGAAGGAAAGTAAAGCATGATGTGTCTTTCATCTGTTGCATTCAGTTTTCTTTGCCAGAGAATTCGTGTACGGTCCTCAACCTTGTCCAATCAATGTCCTCTAAGCTGAGAAATATGGGCAAATATTTATCCGTCATTCCATACCATCAGGGAGGCATGTAATTGGCCCCAAATTTATTCAGCAGCCGGAAAACAATCCATTACATACAGCCAATTTCATTAGGAACTATCTTCAGCCTAAAGAAGAACAAGGCGTCCTGGAAGTGATGGTTTAGCACATACAGCACCCTGATCTCAACATCATCAAGTCTGCCTAGGATTATACAAAGAGACAGAATGATCTGAGGGACCCATCATCCACAGAAGATCTGTGGTTAGTTCTCCAAGATGCTTAGAATAACCAACCTGCTGAGTCCCCTTCTGTTCATTTACTCTCTCCATTTTGTTAATTGATAAAAGTAAATTATTAGCACTTCTATTTCTGAAAGCCCCCTTAATTTACAGAAGTTTTTCACACCTGCCTAAAACTTTTTGACAGTAGTGGGTATAATATATATATATATATATATATATATATATACACACATACATACATACATACTGTGTATATGTATATATATATATATATATATGTACACTGTATATATAAACAGTACTTTTGACTCCATTTTCAGGCACATTTTGAAGAAGCAACTGCAGTGCACAGAGGATATATATATATATATATATATATATATATATATATATATATATATATATATATATATATATATATAAAAAAATTACTAAAATACGAGCCCTAAAAAGGGCTTTTTGGGGTGCTGTCAGGATGCTGTCCTTACAGCAGGAGTGGATCGAGAACACTATCTAACAAGACTAACAACTGTCCCTATTAACAGCAGCAGCAGCACTCTCCCTGCTCTCACTAACACACTGCTTCAGAATGATCTAAGATGGATGCTGCTCTTGCTTTTTTATAGGAGGTGGGAGGGTGTGGGAGGGAGGGTATGCTGATTGGCTGGAATGTGTCTGCTGACTGTGAGGTACAGGGTCAAAGTTTGCCTTAATGATGAAGTATAGGGGGCGGACCGAACATCGCATATGTTCGCCCGCAGCGGAGGACGCGAACAAGCGGTGTTCGCCGGGAACTGTCCGCCGGCGAACAGTACGGGACATCTCTATTGGTCATTTGCAATATAATAAATGTTTACTTTTGGTTTTAAAGGGAATGTAAACTCCATTCCTGAAATCTGATCTGGGCCTATATATCTGTAGTGTTTACCTATCTCTCTCCAAAGCCCTATGTCCTTTGTCTTTCTGCTGCTCCGTTCCTCTGTTATCAACATGATAACTTCTGACAGTTCTCCAACACGGGAGATAAAAGCAGCTGAAAGTTTGTGTCGGGGAAGGGACTTAGAGACAGATAAGCAGAGAGCTGGTCTATTCACAGCACAGCTTTTCAAGTTTCTTCGTTCCTCTGCCTATGTAGTGGGGGGGGGGGGGCAGTGCCTTTCCTCCAATCAGCTCACACACAGTGTATGCCCAGACTCCCCTCCCACTGCAGAAACAGGAAGAAAAAATTCTAACACAATGTGTACTTTCTAAGGAATATAGAAAGCTGAAGACAGCAGATATACATGTAAAACGTGTGTAGGGAGATTTGTCTCATCTCTGTGAATCATCTGAGGCTGTTCACTTCACTGGGTATATGTGAGGGTTTACATCCACTTTAATATAGCTATGGGAGGAACTTCAAGAACAAAAAATAATTGAATTTGTCAGATTTCCATGAAGGAATGAAGTGAAAGAATGAGCTATATGGCGTGAAGTAGGGAAAAGCTTGTTTTTGATCCACTGTAAAAGATGACTTTATGTGATGTAAAATCATTCCATGCATACACAATCAGTACATACCCTATGTGGTTACAAGCAGGCTTCCTCGTGGTAGCTGGGAGCACCACCATTGCTCTGCCCGAGACCTACAGTAATTAAAATGAAGGTACACAAATGAAATCCAAATATTAAAATGTCTTACAGTTTTTACCATCAGTCATTTTCAATATTTTTAAATCTGCAGCTCTCAATAAAAGAATACCTGTTCATCCTGTCATGAAAGTCCTTGTTCCTATATGACAGGGGTCTCCAAACTCTCTAAGAAAAGGGACAGTTTACTGTCCTTCAGGCTTAAGGGTGGCCTGACTGTGGTCAGTGGGGATAGAAAATGCCCCAGCATCAATGCCCCTTCATTGGTTTTAATTGGAGGAATAGTTCTCCATTGTTATTATCAATGAGAAGAATAGTGCTCCATCATTGGTGTTAGTTGGTGGAATAGTACCCTGAGGGTCATATAAAGGCAAGTGAAGGGCCAGATCTGGTCCCCTGGGCCATAGTTTGGACACCACTGTTATATGAGGTTGCCACACTCTGTCCCTGTCTCCGATCTGCTCTCTTGTGTGTTCACCTTGTCACATGTGCCTCCAGTGAAAACTCATTTTCCGGTGACCTTGCCAATGATAATTGTACAAGCATGTCCTGCCATTGTCACCATCACAAAGCCAATGCCAGGCAAGGAAATGCAGCCACTACTATAGTGCATGCATGTAGACAGGTTGCCCTTTGTGTAAGTGGCAGGTTAGGGAAATGAACCTGCTGGTTATGAACAGTGCTTAGTGCAAGGAAATATTCCTAGTGAATAGAGATAGCACAGGGAACACTGTCTGGTGTTGGAGAACATATTGAGGATTACTCCAAGTGAGCCAGTACAGTTGTGGTTACGCACGATTCCGCGACTCTTCAAACAGAGACCATGCTTCGGTAACCTGACTGTGAATCATATTCCGGAGAGCTGAGTTAAGGCTGTTTTGTTCACCAATGTGCCATGACGCTATTGAGATAGGACATTGGGTTGATTAGTTGTATGGAGTACACAGTATAATCTAAAGCACAGTGTTCTTAGTGAAGCAGTGTGCATAAGTAAGTAATTTACAGCACAGTACACATAATCGGAAAGTCGGGAATAACCAAATCTTCCCTATGGTTGGTGTAGAGGCAGCCAGGGACACAGCCACAGTCACTCTGTCTGGCTCACTCAACAATCTAGGGGTTGCCTTTTTTTTATATTTATTGCTAAACAAACTTGGATAGGGCATAGGGTGCTGTGGGATACTCCATTAGCACTAAACAGTAAGGAGTGGATGTTCTTTTCCCTGCCACTACTCCTTAAGAAAGTCCCTTTAGTAATCGCCCAAAAACTGCACTGAAACACCATCAGAAATATCCTAGGATGCTCTGGTTCGGTCATGTGATTGGCTCTTCTCTCTCAGCTAGTAGCAGCTTCAGAAAAGAGGAGGGAGCGGCAACAACGGATGGCCCATAGAAAGGGTGCTGGTGTCAGATCTCTTTCCTCTCCCCTGCAGCCACAGCTGGGACGATCACATAGTTACATAGTCAGGTTGAAAAAAGACACAAGCCCATCTGGTTCAACCAACAAAAAAACAAAAAAAAACCACCAGTATTGAAAACCCAACCATACAATCCCATATACACAATCCTATACCCGCTGTTGATCCAGAGGAAGGCGAAAAAACCCAGCAAAGCATGATCCAATTTGCTACAGCAGGGGAAAAAAATTCCTTCCTGATCCCCCGAGAGGCAATCGGATATTCCCTGGATCAACGTTACCTGAAAAAAAAATGTTAGTACCAACTTACTGTATATTAAGTACACCCAGGAAAGAATCCAGACCTTTAACCACTTTACCTCCGGAGGATTTTGCTGTCTTCCGTCCAGGCCACTTTTTGCGATTCGGCGCCGTGCGACTTCAACTGACAATTGCGCGGTCGTGCGACGCCGTACCCAAACGAAATTTACGTCCTTTTTTTCCCACAAACAGAGCTTTCTTTTGGTGGTATTTGATCACCTGTGCGATTTTTACTTTTTGCGCTATAAACAAAAAAAAGAGCGTTTATTTTGAAAAAATAACAATATTTTTAACATTTTTTTATATGAAATTCCCCCCAAAAAAGATGTAAAAACCAATTTTTTAAAAAATTTTTGGCCAATTTGTTTTCTGCTACCTATGTTGGGTAAAAAAAAATCGCAATAAGCGTATTTTGATTGGTTTGCGCAAACGTTATTGCGTTTACTAACAAAGGGAAAGATTTCTGTCATTTTTGGTGTTTTTTTTTTTTTAACGCGTAATGGCGGCGATCTGCGATTTTTTTTGTGGGACTGCGACATTGCGGCGGACAGATCGGATCCTTGACTGACATTTTTGACACTTTTGGGGGTACCAGTGACATTACTGCAGTAATCAGTGCTATATATATGCACTGTTACTGTAAAAATGACACTGGCAGGGAAGGGGTTAATTTTATTGGAGAGGGAGGGGTTAATGTATGCCTGGTGCTTACTGACATGTAGGGGGGGAGGTGACTGAGTGAGTCATGGACAGATCGGATGTCCAGCTATGCTGAACAGTCCGATCTGTCACTCCCTGTCACTATGGAGATCCGCCCGCTTGTGTTTACACAGGCGGGCGGATCTCCACACTAGATCCCCGGCGATCGGGGCAGAGCAGCGGCGATCGCCGCTGCTCCTCCCCTGGCCCGACTCCCGCTGTGAATGAAAACAGCGGGAGCGAGCCTCCGGCGGCGCGCAAGCGCCGCCCAGAAGGGGGAGTGTCTGACGACGTTAATACTACGTCGTCAGACGATAACGAACCACTTTGCCGCAGTAGTATTACCGTACTCAGACGGCAAGTGGTTAAAGCAATCTAGTGAGCTAGCCAGAACCACCTCTGGAGGGAGTCTATTCCACATTTTCACAGCTCTTATGGTGAAGAAACCTTTCTGTATTTGGAGACAAAATCTGTTTTCCTCTAGAAGTAAAGAGTGCCCCCTTGTCCTCTGTGTTGACCTTAAAATGAACAACTCAACACCAAGTTCACTTTATGGACCCCTTATGTATTTATACATGTTGATCATATCCCCCCTTCTCAAGAGAGAATAAATTCAGTTCCTCTAATCTTTTCTCATAGCTGAGCTCCTCCATGCCTCTTATCAGTTTGGTTGCCCTTCTCTGCACTTTCTCCAGTTGCCCAAAACTGAACTGCATTTTCCAGGTGAGGTCTTACTAATGACCGGAGTGCCCTAAGAATAGGTAAGGATATACATCAGGGATCCTCAAACTACGACCCTCCAGCTGTTGTGGAAATACACATTCCATGTGGCATTGTAAAACTCTGACGTGACTAGGCATGATGGGAATTGTAGTTCCTGAACAACTGGAGGGCCATAGTTTGAAGACCCCCCTGATATACATCTTTCTTTTACAGGGTAGTATAGGTGTTAGAATTGGGAGGGGAGCAGTTTTAGGCTTAGTATTGCTCTGGAATTCTACTTTAAGTAATTATTGTTTGCCAATGTTTATGCTTTTTTTGTTACAGAGAGAAAAACGGATACCTATACTCTCAAAATGCAAACCAGGTAAAATATTTTCTTCCTTTCCTTTCCCTTTTCCTTCCCCCAAAAAATTGAGATTAAAAAATCACTATGCATTTTGCAATTTATTGTCATTAAAAACTATATTTCCATTTCACCCTCCAGCCATGTTTTTTTAAATTATTATTATTTGCCAAATAATGCATACAGAATGCTCCCAGAAACCTCTTTGTGGGATTGGCTTGCTTTTCCCCAGAATTTTTTTTTAAATCATTGCTTTAATATGATTCATATGATCATTTAATTTTACCCTCCAACCTGGCATTCAGAAAGTAAGACGTGGCTGGAATCCCATAACAAATTGTTATGGGATTACTCAATCATGCATGCATGCTTTAATGGGATTTCCTGTTTCATGTAAAAATAGAGTTGTACTTAAGATCCCTCTGGATTGGTCTCCTATTAGTAATGATAGGCAGAGCGCAGTAGAGTTAATCACTCAAGTACAATTCGTTAATTTCTAAAAGTAAATTTATAAACACATAGAACTGCTTTTGCTCCTTCAGTGATTTTTTTCTGTGCTGCTGGTAATAACCTGACTTTAATTGTACCTATATAGGTATAATGGCTCTGTACCTGCTACAATGACTCTTATTGAAATTACCATGCTGACAGGGTTCACACCAAATATTGAAGATTTAAAAAAGGTAAGTATATTAGGCAGGATTAACACTTTTTTTCACTAATAAGTAATATGTTTTATTTCCGCTATCACTATATTTTCTCAGATATAATTCTTTCTTCATTTACACTGCATACTGGATCTGGCCCTAGAATTTAATGGTAGAAGAGTGCAATGTAAAACATCGGAATAGGACATGTTTCTATTAGGCTTCTTGCACACTGTGGCCTAAAAACGCAGTGTTTTTTAGGCATGCGGGCATTATTTTTCAATGATCTTAATGCAGCCTATTGTTTTCAATGTGCCTGTACATACAGGTGTGTAAACATATGCAGCGTATAGAAGAGTAAATCTGGTCAGTATGTTATGTGAGAACAGGTGTATGTGTGTAAATGTTAATTTTAAGTAATTAGAATTGCATTCTTGAAGGTAGTTTTGTTTTCTCATGTACACACATATGCACAAATATGCACGCATATGCGGGAAAAAAAAAAAAAAAAAAAAACGCCTGAAATTTCAGCCAGGAATATTGATGTTCAAATATCAGTACCATGTGCAAGTAACTTTAAGGGGCTTTTACTGTTCTCCGCAATACCGCCCAGAATTTGTGCAAACTGCAGACTTGATTTATAGGTAACACTATAAATGGAACTGCCCTCTTAAAGAAGATGTACAGCCAAAGCTTGTTTGGCTGTACATCTTCTATGGATCACAGAAGTGCAGATCATTCTGCACTCCTGTGACCCATTTTCAGCAGAGTGTTGACTTAAGTCTGCTCTCTGCTGGTGTCACAGAAGTCGGTCCAGGCACCGTGTCATTGCGACCAAGGAGGACCGACAAGCAAGTTGCTGAGAGCCTGAGCCAGCTACTCGCCACCCCGCCACAGCTCAGTGATCCAATGAGTGAGGAGGGGGCAGAACAGAGAGCTGTGACTGACAGTCAGCAGCTCTCTGCTCGGGGAGCTGTCAGAACTGAGCGATCAGTGGTGTTCGATCGCTTGGTTCTCAGTGTAGAAAGGAGAAGCACTAGGTAAATATAATTCTAAAGAAAAACCTAAAACCAAACTTCTCTTTTAAACAGCTATGTTCACTTGCCCTTATGTGTGCTCTTAGTCTGGTTGATTGCAATTAGGTGAGATGGTGAGGGGAGAACACCTGTTCCGAATCAGCGTTTCCAAAAACCCACATGCGTGTTATATGGTCCTAATTATAGGTGCCGCCTAATTAGATTGAGTCTTTGGGTGATGTTAGACTGACCATACAGGAGACAATTTTTTTTAAAAGCAATAATTAAAAAAGAGACATTCAAACACTACTAAGAAAATGTAACAAAAGAAACAAAAAAATCCAAGGTCACAAATGCAATATGTTGTTGCTTACCAGTTCTTAGATGTGGTGGTTGCATTAGTTTCCTATGGAATTAAATAATTTATCATCAAGAGAGTTGGTTACCCTGTATTCATATTTATTATGAGTCTCGGAGGTTTATTTACTAAAGGTAAATAGGCAGTTTACTTTGTGTGGGGATTTTCCCTTAGTTTGGTGAATGTGTTAAAAGTTTACTTTGCAAAGAATACAAAGTCTAGTGTAAAGAAAATAGGAATACACAATCTAGTGTAAGGAAAATAAGAAAAACAGTATTTTTGTTGCTCATGACTAGAAAATGGAAGTCAGCAGAGGTTCATCTTATTCATTAAAGTGGGGTACACACTATAAGAAAAAAAATAATAACATAATTAGGGGCAATAACATCTACATCTTTAAGTGATACTACAGGTGAATTTTTGGGGAGGTTAACAAAAAAAAAAAAAAAAGTTATGCTTACCTGGTCTTTGCAATCAATATTGCACACAGTGGTCCCTTACTTCCTCTTTGACAGTCCCCCTGCCAGCACCATCCGCGGCTCCCTCCTCCGGGAGCCTCCTTAGCCTGTGTGCATATGCTCCTGAACCGGGCTCCTTACAGGGGTTTGACTGACAGATGTAGCAGCCTATGGCCCCCGGGCCCCGTTGCTCTGTGTCTCTTATGAGACCAGGAAGTGAGGGGAGCTGGGCTGCCAAGACAGCTCTGGAGTGGTGGCAAAAGCCAGGTAAGTGTTTTGGGACAGGGGTGGGTAAAACAAGTAGTGGGGTGTTTTTTACCCTAATGCAGGGTATGCATTAAAGTAAAAAATGTTTTGACGTTGGAACCATTTCAGTTTTTATTCCTTTTGGGATGGTAAAGCTCCTTGTAATTCTGAAGCACAAAGGTTTGTACTATTCACTTACTGGATAAGGGACTCAGCACAGTTGTCAAGATTGTGCAGTTGTTAGTTTAGCTACTTCCCATACGCTCAGCTCTGTTTGGCTAGATGTGACTAGTCTCCAGCCATTTGTTTGCAAAAATTGCAGCTCTC
Source organism: Pelophylax lessonae (assembly GCF_965119305.1). Lineage (NCBI taxonomy): Eukaryota > Metazoa > Chordata > Amphibia > Anura > Ranidae > Pelophylax > Pelophylax lessonae. The sequence goes on from NC_138768.1 coordinate 595,068,886, forward strand.
ATTCAAGCATGTTTTTTTTTTTTTTTTTTCAGTTGTCCAGTAAAGTGGAAAACTACATTATGAAATATGAAACACAAGAATCGACATCCAATGCATCAGTTGTACTTTACCTAACAAAGGTAAAGCTGGGTTTAATATCTATTTTTGAGATATGCGTATTTGTTAAAAATATCATATTTTGTTGTGACTTCTTGTATTTCAGGTCCCTCATGATGAAACCCTCTCCATTGGCTTTAGAATTCATCAAACCACAAAAGTGGGGCTTCTACAGCCAGCTGACATTTCAATATATGAATATTATGATCCTGGTAAAAAAAAAAAAAAAAAAAAAAAAAATAATTATATATATATATATATATATATATATATATATATATATATATTACAATGTTTAATATTCATTCTTATTTTATTATTGTAATGGCTTGAAGGCTGGGAATTTTGAACTGCTAACTAAATAAGTATTTTTTCAGGACCCCGCATTTTCTTGAAATCTCTTTTTTTTTAAAGCATAACTGTACTGAAACTAAAACTCCACCCAAAACTTTTTTCTTGTTTTAAGATAGAATGGGTAAGAATTAGAAACCCTGCCATGTTTTAGTACTGTGTAACCTTGCTGGGTAGACTTCCTTTATTTCCTGCCCCAATAACACAGCAGGAAATAACACATACTTTGGGAAGTGGATGCCTTACTTTGAATTTAGGTCCCACAATAAACGATATTGGTCACAAACCCTAAATTTACTTATTTCACTGACGCATTTCATACTGAACTGCTTAATTATGGGAAAGGAGGAGACCCACTTCTATATTTTATATTCCTTGCCTTTAGTACCTGCCCTTCATGCTCTGTTTTCTTTCCTTCCTCTGTGGGCCTTCTTTTTCCTCTATATGCATACTGTATAAGTATACAGTGGATATAAAAAGTCTACACACCCCTGTTAAAATGTCAGGTTTCTGTGATGTAAAAAAATGAGACAAAGATAAATTGTTTCAGAACTTTTTCCACCTTTAATGTGACCTATAAAAATTGAAAAACAAGTTAAAACCTTTTAGGGTGGTGGGTAGTAAAAATAAAAAAACTAAAATAATATGGTTGCATAAGTGCGCACACCCTCTTTGAACTGGGGATGTAGCTGTGTTCAGAATTAAGCAATCATATTCAAACTCATGTTAAATAGGAGTCAGTACACACATACCATCATTTATAGTGCCTCTGATTACCCCCAAATAAAGTTCAGCTGTTCTAATAGGTATTTTCTGACATTTTCTTGGTTGCATCCTATAGCAAAAGCCATGGTCTGCAGAGAGCTTCCAAAGCAACAGAGGGATCTCATTGTTAAAAGGTATCAGTCAAGAGAAGGGTACAAAATTATTTCCAAGGCATTAGATATACCACGGAACACAGTGAAGATAGTCATCATCAAGTGGAGAAAATATGGCACAACAGTGACATTTATTTATTTCAGGTACTTATATTATGCAGCGCTTTACATATACATTATACATTCAGATCAGTCCCTACCCTCAAGGAGCTTACAATCTAAGGTCCCTAACTCACATTCATACATATACATGTTAGGACCAATTTAGACTGGAGCCAATTAACCTCCCAGCATATTATTACCAAGAACTGGACGTCCCTCTAAAATTGATGAAAAGACGAGAAGAAAACTGGTCAGGGAGGCTGTCAAGAGGCCTACAGCAACGTTAACGGAGCTGCAGGAATATCTGGCAAGTACTGTCTGTGTGGTACATGTGACAACAATCTCCCGTATTCTTTATATGTCTGAGCCATTTGGTAGAGTGGCAAGACGGAAGACTTTTCTTACGAAGAAAAACATCTAAGCCTGGCTAAAAGTTGCAAAAACACATCTGAAGTCTCCCAAAAGCATGTGGGAAAATGCGTTCTGATCTGATGAAACCAAGGTTGAACTTTTTTACCATAATCCCAAAAGATACATTTGGTGCAAAAACAACACTGCACATCACCAAGCGAACATCATATCCACAGTTACACATGGTGGTGGCAGCATCATGCTTTGGGGCTGTTTTTCTTCAGCTGGGACAGGGGCCTTAGTCAAGGTAGAGGGAATTACGAACAGTTCCAAATACCAATCAATATGGGCTCAAAACCTTCAGGATTCTGTTAGAAAGCTGAACATGAAGAGGAACTTCATCTTTCAGCATGACAATGACCCAAAGCACACATCTAAATCTACAAAGGAATAGCTTCACCAGAAGAAGATTAAAGTTTTGGAATGGCCCAGCCAGAGCTCAGACCTGAATCCGATTAAAAAACTGTGGGATGATCTGAAGAAGGCTGTGCACAGGAGATGCCCTTGCAATCTGACAGATTTAGAGTGTTTTTGCAAAAAAGATTGGGCAAATATTGCCAGGTCAATATGTGCCATGCTGATAGACTCATACTCAAAAGAACTGAGTGCTGCCAAAAACAAAAAAAAACAAATGACGCTTCAACAAAGTATTCGTTTAACGGTGTGCACACTTATGCAACCATATTATTTTTGTTTTTTATTTTTACTTCCCTCCACCTGAAAGATATCAGTTTGTTGTTCAACTGAGTTGTACAGTTTATAGAAAACATTAAAGGAGGAAAAAGTTCTGAAATTATTTATCTTTTTCTCATTTTTTTACATCACAGAAACCTGACAATTTAACAGGGGTGTGTAGACTTTTTATATCCACCGTATGATATTATCAGGGTGCCAGGAAACCAGACCACACGAAGATTCAAGTAAAATAAAGCAGTTTATTAGGGCAACAACAATAAATGCACAGCAAGAGTGAGGAGCGAAATCGGGAACAGCCGGGGTCAAGTCCAAAAGCGGGTAGTCATCCAAACGGGGATAGAGTCTAGAAGCGGGTAGTCATCCAAGCCGGGGTCGAGTTCAGTAGTTGGTAGTCTGCTGATCTGGGGTCGTCTGCTGATGCGGGATCGAGAACCAGGAAAGTTGACAGCCAAGCCAGGTCATGCACAGAAGAACACGGAGAACAGAAGACTGCTAGCAGTGATGCACCTTGGAGCACAAACACAACGGCAAGGACTGCAAGCCCTCAGGTGATATATTTAGTCAGGTGTGCAACATCATCACTGAGACACCCAGGCAGCAGGCAAGAGATGATGCAAACAGTGTTTATAAGAGACAGCAGTCTGCACATGCCCAAGATGGCTGCCAACAGGAAGTCAAGATAAGACCTTGACAGATTTATGCATGTATGTGTAAATATATACAGTACTGTGCAAGAGTTTTGGGCAGGTGTAAAGAAATTCTGTAAAGTAAGAATGCTTTAAAAAATAAAAGGATTTTTTTACTTACCATAAAATATTTTATTCGGAGTTCATTGATCCAGCGCTCCATATTCAAAACCATAGGGTTATTTCGCCCCCTACAGGAGTAGGACACTAGGCAAAAAAAAGACTTGGCTACGCCTATGAGCAGTCCTAGCTGGTATACATCCCCCTCTCTGTTATAGGCCTTCAGTTAAGAAGCAAGCAGTGTCAAAAGTATCAAAACTCCATAGAGGGGTGGGTGCAGTGTCCGTCAATGAAAGAAATGTATTTTACAGTAAGTACAAAAATCCTATTTTCTCTTTCGTTCATTGACGGAAACAGCGCTCTATATATTTAGAACTATAAGGACGTCGACAAGAAGTGCCAAAACATGAGGGGGTGGGACAACAAAAAAATTCCAAGGCTAAACACAAGAAGCCAACCAGGTAACAGGAGCTCAACAAAAAACAACTGGAGCCCAAGTTAAACAATACACCCCCAAAGAGGGAACAGAAACTCTAAACAGCAGCCTTCAAAACCTTGCGGCCAAAAGAAGCATCGGCAAATGCCAAAACATCCACTTTGTAGAATCTTGTGAAAGTGTGCACCAACAACCAAGTGGCCGCCTTGCAAACTTGCACCACTGACGCCTGATGACGGAAGGCCCAAGAAGCACTAAGCACCTGAGTAGAGTGCCCCATTACAGGGAAAAGGAGGGACCTGACCCTTGATAGAATAGGCCTGAGTCACTGTCTGCCTGTGCCATCTGGAAATGGTCGCAGAAGAAGTGGACAGCTCTTTTCTAGGCCCATCCATGATCACAAACAGTGAGTCTAACTTCCGAAAAGACTCCGTGGCTGCCAGATACACCCGAATTGCCCGAACTACATCCAAGGCTTCAAAGCAAATTCCTTGGGATGAGTGGGCCTGGGACACAAAGAAGGCAACACAATGTCCTCATTCAACTGGAAGTCAGAGACAGCCTTAGGTAGGAATGACTGGTGTGGTCTAAGAACCTCCTTGTCTTTATAGGACCACCAAGTAAGGGATACGACAAGATAACGCCACCAATTCCGACACCCTGCTGGCAGAAGTGATAGCCATCAAAAAAGTCACCTTCTGAGACAGCGTAAGCAGGGGAATCTTCTGAATATTTTCAAATGGAGGCTTCTGGAGAACTGAAAGCACCAAGTTCAAATCCCACGGCGGCAGAGGAGACCGAACCGGCAGAGTTAGGTGCCGAACCGCCCTGAATGAAAGTACACACCAAGGAATGCGTGGCCAAGGGTCGCTGAAAGAAGACCACCAAGGCAGACACCTGGCCCTTGATAGTACTCAAGGCCATCTTCTGCTCAACACCATGTTCAAGAAAGGCCAAAATCCGACCCACCCAAAGGGAACGAGGGTGAGCACCGACCAACTCACACCATGGAATGTACGCTTTCCTCATACGTTGGTAAATCTTTGTAGAGGTAGACTTCCTAGCCTTCAGCAGTGTCTGAATCACCGACCCAGGCAAATCTCTATCCTTCAGCACCTGGCTTTCAACAGCCAGGCCGTCAAAGCCAGCGATTGTAAAGCTGGATTGAAGATCGGCCCTTGAGACAATAGGTCCTCCCTGAGAGGCAGTCTCCAAGGAACATCAGCGACCAATCGCAGCAGGCCAGTGTACCAAGACCGGTGAGGCCAGTCCGGAGCCACCAGAATGACCAGGATCCCTTCTGCCTCGATCCTCAGAAGCCGTGGAAGAAGCTTGAGAGGTGGAAAAGGTGTAGATTAGACGATACTGGGCCCAGGGGGCCACCAGAGCATCTGTGGCATCTGCCATAGGAGACCCTGAACTTGCCACAAAACTCTGTACCTTTTTGTTGAGCCGAGACATCAACAGGTCCACCTCGGGGGTGCCCCACCGCAGACATATCTGATGAAACACGTCTGGATTAAGGGACCACTCCCCTTGGTCCAACGCCTGTCGACTGAGATAGCCTGTCTGCCAATTTTCAACACCTGGAATGTGTACGGCGTAGAGGGCCAGAAGGAAGCAAAGCGTTCTGTCAACCGGAGAATGCCGGCTACTTCCAGAGCCACCAACACACTTTGTTCCACCCTGGTGATTGACATAAGCCACCACTGTGGCATCGTCCATTTGGATCAGTGCCGGGAGCCCCTGGAACCGATCCCTCCAGTGATCCAGGCACAGCCTGATCACTCAAAGACATTGATCGGTAGTCTATATTCTTCCAGCGTCTGACAACCCTGAGCGGAGCTCAGCCCCAGGACACCTGTCCCATTTTACCATGGAACTGTGCAAATGGGACCGCCTCCAAGGTAGACCCCATTAGGCCCAGCACTCGCATGCAAGTCCAGAGGGAAGACCTCCTGCGGGACAGCAGCAGCATGCGACTTCTAGAGTTTGTCCAGAGGAAGAAACACTGGCTAGAGTTGAATCCAGAGTCAGACCCAGATAATCCAATTTTCTGGTTGGAATCAAGGCAGGCTTCTGGTAGTTTAGAAGCCATCTGAACTCCTTCAAGGTTTGTATAGTGATCTCCAAGTCGCCAATTATTGCAGACGAGGAATCTGCTCGCAAGGGGAGGTTATCCAGGTAGCCCAGCACAGAAATCCCTCGCTGACGTAGCAACTCCAGAACCGGGGGCCAACACCTTCTTGAAGACCCAAGGAGTGGAGGCGAGACCAAAGAGTAACGCCATGAACTCCTAGTGCTCCTCTCCCACAGAAAAGCAGAGAACTTCTGGTGTTGGGCACATATTGGAATGTGCAAGTAAAGATCTTTGATGTCGATAGAGGCTAGAAAATCCCCCTAATGTAGGGATGCCACCACCATGCGAATGGACTCCATTCTGAATTTCTGTACCCGCACAAAACAATTCAGGGCTTGAGGTCCAGAATCGGACAAACCTTTCCCTCCTTCTTTGTGCTGGAAACGGGTTTTAATAAAAACCTTGAAACCATTCCGGAACTGGGACAATCACCCACTAAAGGAACAGGTCCTGCACCGCCACAAAGAGAGCTTGCAGCCAGTCCGGGGACATGTTGTGATAGGGCAAGAATGAAACTCTATGTTGTAACTGCAAAATTAAGAAAACCGTTCTTCCAGAAGCTATTATAAATACAGCAGCTAGCATCAATTACCAGGTGATAATGTGAAAGATAAAATACAAAATGCAGCGCTGAAAAATTAAAATAAGTCCATAATATAGTCAATAGCTGAAAATCAAGGGATCTTCCACCTCTCAGTGTGAAATGGACACGCTGACACAAGTGATCCTGGTGAACCTACATCGCCACCACATAGAACACACTGACTCTTACCAGAGAGTTGTGATCACTGTTTACACAATGATCAACAGCGCATGTTTAAATATAACACAAAAAAGGCACAGCCTGGGTTGTGTAGGATACGCTCCACTCGGTATGCAGATGAATTAATCAATGCAGTCCAATGCAGGGGAAGATATACCAAGAAACATAAAAAGACCTCATGGTGCAGTTTGTCTTCAAGAATATTTATTATGCACAAGGTTAAATACACTCACCAAAAGTTCAGTGGTGGACAGCATAGAAACAAACATCTAACAGCGCCTGAATGTGATGTCGTACGCAGAGTCGGCTCCTCCCTACGTGTTTCATAGTAGATACATCATCAGAGACAGAATTATTTAGTGGACCCATTTGTCATTCACCAAGATGGTCCACGGGCCTGGAAACCAACGAAGACGTCCCCCCACCCCAGGCATAGGTGAGGGAACACCTTCATGCTGAAAGGGCCTTGTCCACGGGTCTAGAGAATCCCGCTCTCGGCTTGCGAGACCAGGGCCGCTTAGAACATCCTGAGGAGGGCTTGAAAGGTTTTGACCCCTTGTTAGTGGACCCAGAGGGACGAAAAAACTTTTTGTGTGCTGAGAAAGAAGGGCACGGCTCTTTTCCCTTCCCAGACTGCGGAAGAAAAGTGCTCTTTCCTCCAGTGAGACTCTTAATGATGTCATCCAGGGTAGCCCCAAACAGGCGATCACCACAATTTTGAGGAAAATAATGAATTTAATCCATTTTGGAATAAGGCTGTTGAAAAAAAAAAAAAGCGCTGAAAATACATATTCTCTCCCTCTCTCTCTCTCTCTATATATATATATATATATATATTTATATATATATATACACACAGTGCCTTGCGAAAGTATTCGGCCCCCTTGAACTTTTCGACCTTTTGCCACATTTCAGGCTTCAAACATAAAGACATAAAACTGTAATTTTTTGTGAAGAATCAACAACAAGTGGGACACAATCATGAAGTGGAACAAAATTTATCGGATATTTCAAACTTTTTTAACAAATAAAAAACTGAAAAATTGGGCGTGCAAAATTATTCAGCCCCCTTAAGTTAATACTTTGTAGCGCCACCTTTTGCTGCGATTACAGCTGTAAGTCGCTTGGGGTATGTCTCTATCAGTTTTGCACATCGAGAGACTGACATTTTTGCCCATTCCTCCTTGCAAAACAGCTCGAGCTCAGTGAGGTTGGATGGAGAGCGTTTGTGAACAGCAGTTTTCAGTTCTTTCCACAGATTCTCGATTGGATTGAGGTCTGGACTTTGACTTGGCCATTCTAACACCTGGATATGTTTATTTGTGAACCATTCCATTGTAGATTTTGCTTTATGTTTTGGATCATTGTCTTGTTGGAAGACAAATCTCCGTCCCAGTCTCAGGTCTTTTGCAGACTTCATCAGGTTTTCTTCCAGAATGGTCCTGTATTTGGCTCCATCCATCTTCCTATCAATTTTAACCATCTTCCCTGTCGCTGCTGAAGAAAAGCAGGCCCAAACCCTGATGCTGCCACCACCATGTTTGACAGTGGGGATGGTGTGTTCAGGGTGATGAGCTGTGTTGCTTTTACGCCAAACATAACGTTTTGCATTGTTGCCAAAAAGTTTGATTTTGGTTTCATCTGACCAGAGCACCTTCTTCCACATGTTTGGTGTGTCTCCCAGGTGGCTTGTGGCAAACTTTAAACGACACTTTTTATGGATATCTTTAAGAAATGGCTTTCTTCTTGCCACTCTTCCATAAAGGCCAGATTTGTGCAGTATACGACTGATTGTTGTCCTATGGACAGAGTCTCCCACCTCAGCTATAGATCTCTGCAGTTCATCCAGAGTGATCATGGGCCTCTTGGCTGCATCTCTGATCAGTCTTCTCCTTGTATGAGCTGAAAGTTTAGAGGGACGGCCAGGTCTTCGTAGATTTGCAGTGGCCTGATACTCCTTCAATTTCAATATTATCGCTTGCACAGTGCTCCTTGGGATGTTTAAAGCTTGGGAAATATTTTTGTATCCAAATCCGGCTTTAAACTTCTCCCCAACAGTATCTCGGACCTGCCTGGTGTGTTCCTTATCCTTATGATGCTCTCTGCGCTTTAAACGGACCTCTGAGTCTATCACAGTGCGTTTATACGGAGACTTGATTACACACAGGTGGATTCTATTTATCATCATTAGTCATTTAGGTCAACATTGGATCATTCAGAGATCCTCACTGAACTTCTGCAGAGAGTTTGCTGCACTGAAAGCAAAGGGGCTGAATAATTTTGCACGCCCAATTTTTCAGTTTTTTATTTGTTAACAAAGTTTGAAATATCCAATAAATTTCGTTCAACTTCATGATTGTGTCTCACTTGTTGATTCTTCACAAAAAATTACAGTTTTATATCTTTGTTTGAAGACTGAAATGTGGCAAAAGGTTGAAAAGTTCAAGGGGGCCGAATACTTTCGCAAGGCACTATATATATATATATATATATATATATATATATATATATGGGGGGGGGTATATGTACCCATCTTCTATGTGTTAATGTAAAGTATCCTACTAATCAGAGTCTGGAGAAGGGTAGTTTTTACTTAATACAGCTGGAAGTAAGGGTAAATCCTGAATAGGAACACATGCAAAAATTACATAATAATCAATCAATAGACACATTCACTTCTAAAAAAAAAAAAAAAAAGTGATCGGGGGAAATAAACACATCATGTGTTATTTGTGTTATTACACTTACCTTTATTGTTTTACAAGTTTGTACAATGACCCTTGAATCCTGGGGTGTTTCATTATGAAAACCACAGCTCTAGCAGCAGCACCCACACCTTTGTACTGGCCATTTACTATTATAGACAGACTCACTGACCTATGGTTAGAATGTGGGAGAGATCAGGGTCAAGCTTCACCCAAGGTGCTGAAGTTGGAAATTGCATAATGTAGCAACCCCAATTTCAACCCCAAGACAACTAAAATTCTACACAAGCACTTCTACAGTATGTGCCTGCTTTAAATCTATCTTTAAGCTCCTGTTAGTTTGCGGTTTGTGTAATAATCAGGCACTGTCAAGTTAAAATGTGTTTTTTTTTTGTTTCTTTCTTACTTTTACCTTTTTCGACTTTACAGCTGTAAAAATGTAGAAAAAGGAGGGTGGGATAAAACTGCTGCTCAAACCTCATTTCATATCATACTTGAGGTGACGGGTGTGTGTAAGTGTTTAGTTGTGGCTCCACTGGGTTATTGGTAGTTTCAAAGGTACTTGTCGGTACCACCAATCTGTGAGGAGATGGGCGTGGCCTCAGGCTAATAAACAGAAGAGGTGAGCTGTCAGTGGTGGCAATGCTTTGCCCAGTCCATGTTTCCTCACACACTGCTGTAGTCTGCTGTAGTAGCAAAGAGATCTAGGGGTTGAGCATTAGGGCTCAAGTGAGCTGTGTTCTTTTAGTACAGTTTTAGAGAAGACACAAATATGACCTGGAAGATAAGTAGTAAAGTTAGTAACAGTAAACCATGTCTCTTTTGTAATATGATGTGTTCTTAATAACAGTATTTACTTTTTCAAACCCCCATGAATAGTGAACTTATTACGAATTTCAACTTCTCTTCTTTGCCCTACCCCGATATAAACTCTGGTGCTTTGAAAGAGATACCCATGTTTTTGGGGAATCCCATTCAATGCACTCCTATTCCAGTGCTGAATGGAATGTTGAAGTCTAAGATCAACCTGCCAGGAGCCTGCATGCTTGTTGTCCTCCTTGCCATGAGGATATAAGTTTACATAATAAATAGGACAAGGTCAACAGGGTATAATCCTAACTATATTTAATAAAACACAACAGAACCCTACAAGGTCCGTATTTCTTCCAAATTGGTGTGGGAGCCTTCTACATACATACAATACCACAAAAACTCCACAATAAATGGATGTGTGCTCAACCTCTCCCTATGTAGTCTGAATCACAAGTTCTATGCTATGGAGAAGATTTTGGCTTGTTTAAAGACTGAAAGAGTATAATATACTGTAGAAGCATGACAGTTCCTGACTGTATTAAAATTAATATATTTATTCTACATTAAAATACATAAATGGTACACATTTAAACACACAACACAAGACTATGCTAAAAAATGTATCCTGCTGTCTCAGCTCCACCAAATTTCCTCATGGGCCTATATAAAACTACTTGAGAATTGAAATACGCGTATTCCTATATTGTATGTATAACTTAACAAATATGGTGAAGTACCCTAAGCAAAAAGCCTAGCAGTAGATAATAAATAGAAAACGATACTTTTTTTTTTTTTTTTACTGTGTTTAGTACACTTTACTGATAACTGTAATAATAATAATAAAAAAATAACGTTGGTCTTTGCTCTTATTGTGCCCCTTTATTCCTTGAAGACAAAAAATGCAGCACCTTCTATAACCTACCTGATGAGAGTTGGCAATTAAGGAAACTATGCAAAGGATCTGCTTGCAAGTGTGCTACAGGTACGTTTTAGAGAAAACCAAATTTTTTACCTTAAAATTGCATAAGGAGGTATATACTGTAAATACATTATTTCTTGGCTACAGGGACATACAGTTTAGCAACAATATTCTTAGTTCCACCCATTGCTCCTAAATGAGGCATATGTTTCTTCTGTTTTAGGCTGCGTTCACACATGTCCGGCTGCGGGTTTGTGCCTAGGGTCCAGTGCGTCCCTGTTCACCGGTTCATGTGCAAATCAGGTCCAAGTTTTAGCCTGAATTTGCACCTGAATCGGACCAGAAGACGCACAGGACTTTTTTTTCAATCTGGCCTGCGGCTGTCCTGGACATGTGTGAAGCGGCTCCGTTGAGAGCCGGTCACACATGCCTGTCATGCGAATTGGATGCAAAGATACTTGCATCCAATTTGCATATGTGTGAACCCAGCCTAAGGTTTGTAATACAAGACCGGCATATTAAAAAAGAATAGAGCACACATGCAAAAGAAATGACTATCAAATATGGAGACAATCCATAAATAAAAATGGGGATTTAGTCCCACCATATGGCCATATCGTGCTCAAGCCCACCACTGCGTCAAAGTACCCCATTATCAGTGGGTCCTACACTATCCATAAAAATAGGGGTGAATCCAGCCTCTCTTACCCTTGGAGACAACACTCCTTGCTGGAAAAGATGTGCTAATGCACTACAGGGGACTCCTTCTATATCTACTTGATAGTGGACACCAATAGAGTACAGGTGTGTGTGGGGGATGGGATGCTCAACCTCAGAAGTCTGGTCAGACTGAATACATAATAAACAAGCAAAAAATTGGGGGAGCAAACCCTGAACATGTATATCTAAAGCCAGTGCAGCTATGGACCAAGCAACATGTATATTAAAAAAGAATAGCGCACACATGCAAAAGAAATGACTATCAAATATGGAGACAATCCATAAATAAAAATGGGGATTTAGTCCCACCATATGGCCATATCGTGCTCAAGCCCACCACTGCGTCAAAGTACCCCATTATCAGTGGGTCCTACACTATCCATAAAAAAGGGGTGAATCCAGCCTCTCTTACCCTTGGAGACAACACTCCTTGCTGGGAAAGATGTGCTAATGCACTACAGGGGACTCCTCCTATATCTACTTGATAGTGGACACCAATAGAGTACAGGTGTGTGTGGGGGATGGGATGCTCAACCTCAGAAGTCTGGTCAGACTGAATACATAATAAACAAGCAAAAAACTGGGGGAGCAAACCCTGAACATGTATATCTAAAGCCAGTGCAGCTATGGACCAAAGCAACATGTATATTAAAAAAGAATAGCGCACACATGCAAAAGAAATGACTATCAAATATGGAGACAATCCATAAATAAAAATGGGGATTTAGTCCCACCATATGGCCATATCGTGCTCAAGCCCACCACTGCGTCAAAGTACCCTATTATCAGTGGGTCCTACACTATCCATAAAAAAGGGGTGAATCCAGCCTCTCTTACCCTTGGAGACAACACTCCTTGCTGGGAAAGATGTGCTAATCCACTACAGGGGACTCCTCCTATATCTACTTGATAGTGGACACCAATAGAGTACAGGTGTGTGTGGGGGATGGGATGCTCAACCTCAGAAGTCTGGTCAGACTGAATACATAATAAACAAGCAAAAAATTGGGGGAGCAAACCCTGAACATGTATATCTAAAGCCAGTGCAGCTATGGACCAAGCAACATGTATATTAAAAAAAATTCTCCAGCGGCGTGCGCAGGCCACCAAGACTTCTAGGAGTCCAGCAACGTAGGTCTACGTCGCTGGACCCAGGGGAGTCGCTGTGGTGCAGTAGCAGTACAGAGAGCGGTCGGCAAGTGGTTAAAGGTTTTTGCATAAAATGCATTAGGGTTAAAAAACTTCTATGCTGCAGAATCCCTCCCAGCACCACAGCATCCCTCCCTGTCTCCCTTCTCACTGGGCAAATTGATAGCAGCAAAAGCCATGGGCCCCCACTGCTGTTAATTAAATGCTGTGCCAAACAAGCAGGAGGTAGGGCCCAGCTGACCTCTCTGTGTCAATAGAAGCAGATGACGTCTTTGGAGCAAGCCGGCACGGGTACCCCCATGGAAAGCCACTTTCTATTGGGACACTTGCTGAAGAAGAGGAGCCTAGAGCGCCAGTGAGGAACCCCAGAAGAGGTTCAAGGCTGCTCTGTGCAACAACATTGCACAAGGCAGGTAAGTATCCCATGTTTTTTTACTTTATTTAAAAAAAAATAAGCTTTATTGTCACTTTAAAGTATCACTAAGGACAAAAACTTTTTTTAAATTTTATTTTAGATAGAGTGGAGAGGGATTAGAACACAAAACGTAAACGTAATTAAGAGCATGGCAGGTGCTCTGCAAACAAATGTGGATAGGGAAATAACTTAAAACAACAAAAAAAAACAGAAAAATAAAACAATGTTCTTCTTCATCTCTGAAGGACGAGGCCCATATGGAGTAGGAGGGAGGTTGAGGTGGTGGTGGATGTGGCGGTGACATAGGCATGCGCACAGGGTGTGCCGGGTGTGCCGGGTGTGCCTGGGCACACCCTAATCACCTAGGGCACATAGCATTGCCAGTGAGGAGATGGGAAAGATCTCACTCGGACCTGCTCTGCTCTATTTCTCTTTGCCTACAGGTACATGTCCCCGATACATTACTCTCCCTGCTGGCAAACACATGCATGTGTATTTCAACTTTGGGGTGCACACCTTAATGCAATAGGCTGCGCACACCTATGGGCGGTGTAGGTGGAAGCGGCGGTGGAGGAGGACCAGGGCCGGATTAAGAGCATCATGGGCTTGGTGCTGAGGATTTTGAAGGGCCTTAAGGGCAGTGCCTTGCCATGCACCCAGAGGAGGAAGGGTGCAGCCATGCATGCCTAATTCAACATGGGATGCTGTCTCTGAAGCCCATAAACACATCCATGCATCGGCAACTGTCCCTCCTTGTCCGGCCTTCGCGCTGTGTGGGGAGGTTCTGAGGGTGCTGCCTGGGGAAGCGAGCATAGAAGCCAGACTTCTGTGTTTACAAGTGACAGAAGAGCGGTAACAGTGAATATGGCCAACCCGGGGCCTATATAAAAGGTAGGGGCCTGGAGCTGCAGCTCCAATAGCCCCTACGTTAATCTGGCCCTGAGGAGGAGGACGAGGTAGCCAACACTGCTTCTTTTCACAAATTTTAAATGAGGGTACACCCCAAAAGAGTGAGAAAGAGCAAAAATGGAACAATGGGTGGGTAAGGTCGGTATCCATTGCTATTCTGCACAAGGTACGGAAAAGTCCCGTGGGATCCATGCCTGGTTCATTTTAATGAACGTGAGCTTGTCCACATTGTCTCTGGACAGGCCGCTGCGCTTGTCTGTTATAACGCCCCCAGCCGTGCTAAATACCCGTTCAGATAATACACTGGCTGCAGGGCACGCCAGCACCTCCAAGGCGTAAAGGGCAAGCTCAGGCCATGTGCCCAATTTGGAGACCCAGAAGTTGAAGGGGGCAGACCCCTCATTCACTACATGTAGGCGTGTGCACACATACTGCTCCACCATGTTGGTAAAATGCTGCCTCCTGCTAAGACGTTCCATCTGAGCTGCTGGTGCTGCTGTTTGTTGTGGCGTGCGGACAAAGCTTTTCCACATTTCGGCCATGCTAACCCTGCCTTCTGAGGTGCTGGCGGTGCCCTGGTTGCGTTGGCGGCCTCCTCCTCCTCCTCCTCTGCCTTGTGCTTCCACTGCGGCCCCGCTGTCAGATGGGAATGCCAGCAGCATGGCGTCTACCAGCGTGCGCTTGTACTCGCGCATCTTGCGATCGCGCTCCAGTGAGTGAATTAAGGATGGTACGTTGTCCTTGTAACGGGGATCCAGCAGCGTGGCCACCCAGTAATCAGCACAAGTTAGAATGTGGGCAACTCGGCGGTCGTTGTGGAGACACTGCAGCATGTAATCGCTCATGTGTGCCAGGCTGCCCAGAGGCAACGAAAGGCTGTCCTCTGTGGGAGGTGTATCGTCCGTGTCCTCTGTATCCCCCCAGCCACGCACCAGTGATGGCCATGAGCTGGCCTGGGTGCCACCCTGCTGTGAACATGGTTCCATCTCCTCCTCCTCCTCATCCTCCTCATCCTCCAGAACTGTGCCCCTGCTGGACAATTGTGTCCCTGGCGTTTGTGTGTGCAGGAACCCACCCTCGGAGCCCCTTGCGAATGACTGCCCTGAAAGCCTTGGAAATGTTACCTCTTCATCCTCCTCCTCCTCCTCATCCTGTGCCACATCCTCTTCCATCATCGCCCGAATTGTTTTTTCAAGGAGGCATAGAAGTGGGATAGTTAAGCTGAGAACGGCGTCATTGCCACTGGCCATGTTGGTGGAGTACTCAAAACAGCGCAACAAGGCACACAGGTCTCGCATGGAGGCCCAGTTATTGGTGGTGAAGTGGTGCTGTTCCGCAGAGCGACTCACGCGTGCGTGCTGCAGCTGAAACTCCACTATGGCCTGCTGCTGCTCGCACAGTCTTTCCAGCATGTGCAAGGTGGAGTTCCACCTTGTGGGCACGTCACATATGAGGCGGTGAGCGGGAAGGCCGAAGTTACGCTGCAGCGCTGCCAGGCGAGCAGCAGCAGGGTGAGAACGCCGAAAGTGCGCACAAACGACCCGCACTTTCTGCAGCAGCTCTGACATATCGGGGTAGTTTTTAAGGAACCTCTGCACCACCAAATTCAGCACATGCGCCAGGCAAGGGATGTGCGTCAAACCGGCTAGGCCCAGAGCTGCTATGAGATTTCGCCCGTTATCGCACACCACCAGGCCGGGCTTGAGGCTCGCTGGCAGCAACCACTCATTTGTCTGCTGTTCCATGCTCCTCCACAACTCCTGCGCGGTGTGTGGTTTGTCCCCCAAACAGGCAAGTTGTAAAACTGCCTGCTGTCGTTTACCCCTGGCCGTGCTGAAGTTGGTGGTGAAGGTGTTACGCTGTCCGGATGAGGAGGCGGTAGAGGATGAGGAAGCGGAGTAGGAGGAGTTAGGAACAGGAGGCAAACTGAAGCGCCCTGCAATCCTCGGTGGTGGAAGGACATGCGCCAAATTGCTATCCGCCTCAGGCCCATCCGCCACTGCATTTACCCAGTGTGCCGTTAGGGAGATATAACGCCCCTGACCGTGCTTACTGGTCCACGTATCGGTAGTTAGGTGGACCTTGGCACAGATGGCGTTGCGCAGTGCACACCTGATTTTTTCCCCCACTTGGTTGTGCAGGGAAGGGATGGCTTGCCTGGAAAAGTAGTGGCGGCTGGGCACGACGTACTGTGGGACAGCCACCGACATAAGGTTTTTAAAACTGTGCGTCTCCACCAGACGGCATTTCAAAGGCCAATAATTTTGAAATGCTGGCATTCAGGGCCAGGGATCGCGGGTGGGTAGGGGGGTACTTCCTCTTCCTCTCAAGTGTTTGGGAGATGGAAAGCTGAACGCTTCACGGGACATTGTGGAGATGGTTGTTGGTGACCCAGGTGGTGGTGTTGCTGACAGATCGTCTGTTTGCGGGGTGGCAGGTGCCGGTATCACTACAGATGTGGCTGGAGCGGCCGAGACTGCAGCAGAAGAGGAAGCAGGATGAGCCAGAGACGTTTCTTGGTTTTGAAGGTGTGTACTCCACTGCAGCTCGTGCTTTGCACTTAGATGCCTGATCATGCAGGTTGTGCTCAGGTTGAGAAGGTTTATGCCTCGCTTCAAGCTCTGATTGCACAGGGTGCAAACCACTCGTGTCCTGTCATCAGCACATTTTCTAAAGAACTTCCACGCTAGAGAACTCCTTTGAGCTGACTTTGGTGCGCTCGTTCCCTTGCTGCGTTGGGCAGTAGCGGACGTAGTGTCTAGGGCACGGCTTCTGCACCCTGCTCCCTCTTCTGCTGTGCTGGTGGCTCTGTGCGACCACCACCTCTTCCTCCAAACTATTCAGGTCACCTGCATGACGTTCATTCCATGTGGGGTCGAGGACCTCATCGTCCTCCACATCATCTTCCACCCAGTCTTCACCCCTGCCCTCCTTGTCGGTCTCCACAATGCTGAACGCCGCAGCAGTTGGCACCTGCGTTTCGTCATCATCGGAGACGTGCTGCGATGATCCTTGCATGTACTCATCTTGAGAAATAAGTGGTTGGGCATCGCTGCACTCAATCTCTTCCACTTCTGGGGCAGGGCTAGGTGGATGGCCCTGGGAAACCCTGCTGACAGAGTCATCAAAAAGAAGAAGAGACTGCTGTATGGCTTGGGGCTCAGACTGCTTGCCTGATTTGCAAGGGGGTGAGGTGATAGACGGTTGGACATCGGCTGCAGGTGCCAACTGTGACCTTTCTGCAGTAGACTGGGTGGGAGACAATGTGAAGGAACTGGAGGCACTGTCAGCAGCAAACCAATCTACTATCGCCTCCACTTGTTCTGGCCTCATCACTTCTAGGGGCGTATGATGCCCTACCAAATACTGATGCAGGTTCTGTCGCCTACTCACACTTGAGGAAGGTGTTTCACTTGTGCGTGTAGCTGGCACAGATCGACCACGTCCTCTCCTTGCAACAGGAGCTCTACCAGCAGCACCACGACCCAGGCCACGGCCCTTATTTGACGGTCTCCTCATATTTCTGTAATTTAAGATCTTGCCCTAGAAAGGTTTTTATTGAATAGCGGAATAGGAAATATGATCAAAAAAAGTGTATGTATCTCGCACGTACACCACCACACTAGGCCCCAATTACTATTGTTTGTACCCCTAAAAGGATGGTTGAGCAGTAGGAGGAGGAGTATGGAACAGGCAGCACCCTCAAATCTTCAGAAGTATGAGATGAACCCCAAAAACTTGGAAAGGTGGATCTCACACGTACCGACACAGACTATCACGCAATTTAATTGATCCCCAAAGGTTTTAATTGAATAGCGGAATAGAAAATATGATCAAAAAGAAAGTATGTATCTCACACGTACACCACCACACTAGGCCCCAATTACTATTGTTTGTACCCCTAAAAGGATGGTTGAGGAGTAGGAGGAGGAGTATGGAACAGGCAGCACCCTCAAATCTTCAGAAGTATGAGATGAACCCCAAAAACTTGGAAAGGTGGATCTCACACGTACCGACACAGACTATCACGCAATTTAATTGATCCCCAAAGGATTTAATTGAATAGCGGAATAGAAAATATGATCAAAAAGAAAGTGTATGTATCTCACACGTACACCACCACACTAGGCCCCAATTACTATTGTTTGTACCCCTAAAAGGATGGTTGAGGAGTAGGAGGAGGAGTATGGAACAGGCAGCACCCTCAAATCTTCAGAAGTATGAGATGAACCCCAAAAACATGGAAAGGTGGATCTCACACGTACCGACACAGACTATCACGCAATTTAATTGATCCCCAAAGGTTTTAATTGAATAGCGGAATAGAAAATATGATCAAAAAGAAAGTGTATGTATCTCACACGTACACCACCACACTAGGCCCCAATTACTATTGTTTGTACCCCTAAAAGGATGGTTGAGCAGTAGGAGGAGGAGTATGGAACAGGCAGCACCCTCAAATCTTCAGAAGTATGAGATGAACCCCAAAAACTTGGAAAGGTGGATCTCACACGTACCGACACAGACTATCACGCAATTTAATTGATCCCCAAAGGTTTTAATTGAATAGCGGAATAGAAAATATGATCAAAAAGAAAGTGTATGTATCTCACACGTACACCACCACACTAGGCCCCAATTACTATTGTTTGTACCCCTAAAAGGATGGTTGAGGAGTAGGAGGAGGAGTATGGAACAGGCAGCACCCTCAAATCTTCAGAAGTATGAGATGAACCCCAAAAACTTGGAAAGGTGGATCTCACACGTACCGACACAGACTATCACGCAATTTAATTGATCCCCAAAGGATTTAATTGAATAGCGGAATAGAAAATATGATCAAAAAGAAAGTGTATGTATCTCACACGTACACCACCACACTAGGCCCCAATTACTATTGTTTGTACCCCTAAAAGGATGGTTGAGCAGTAGGAGGAGGAGTATGGAAAAGGCAGCACCCTCAAATCTTCAGAAGTATGAGATGAACCCCAAAAACTTGGAAAGGTGGATCTCACACGTACCGACACAGACTATCACGCAATTGAATTGATCCCCAAAGGATTTAATTGTATAGCGGAATAGAAAATATGATCAAAAAGAAAGTGTATGTATCTCACACGTACACCACCACACTAGGCCACAATTACTATTGTTTGTACCCCTAAAAGGATGGTTGAGCAGTAGGAGGAGGAGTATGGAACAGGCAGCACCCTCAAATCTTCAGAAGTATGAGATGAACCCCAAAAACTTGGAAAGGTGGATCTCACACGTACCGACACAGACTATCACGCAATTTAATTGATCCCCAAAGGTTTTAATTGAATAGCGGAATAGAAAATATGATCAAAAAGAAAGTGTATGTATCTCACACGTACACCACCACACTAGGCCCCAATTACTATTGTTTGTACCCCTAAAAGGATGGTTGAGCAGTAGGAGGAGGAGTATGGAAAAGGCAGCACCCTCAAATCTTCAGAAGTATGAGATGAACCCCAAAAACTTGGAAAGGTGGATCTCACACGTACCGACACAGACTATCACGCAATTGAATTGATCCCCAAAGGATTTAATTGTATAGCGGAATAGAAAATATGATCAAAAAGAAAGTGTATGTATCTCACACGTACACCACCACACTAGGCCACAATTACTATTGTTTGTACCCCTAAAAGGATGGTTGAGCAGTAGGAGGAGGAGTATGGA
The DNA here is from genome assembly GCF_965119305.1 of Pelophylax lessonae. Taxonomy (NCBI): domain Eukaryota; kingdom Metazoa; phylum Chordata; class Amphibia; order Anura; family Ranidae; genus Pelophylax; species Pelophylax lessonae. The sequence continues at coordinate 595,088,838 of NC_138768.1, forward strand.
ACAGGCAGCACCCTCAAATCTTCAGAAGTATGAGATGAACCCCAAAAACTTGGAAAGGTGGATCTCACACGTACCGACACAGACTATCACGCAATTTAATTGATCCCCAAAGGTTTTAATTGAATAGCGGAATAGAAAATATGATCAAAAAGAAAGTGTATGTATCTCACACGTACACCACCACACTAGGCCCCAATTACTATTGTTTGTACCCCTAAAAGGATGGTTGAGCAGTAGGAGGAGGAGTATGGAACAGGCAGCACCCTCTAATCTTCAGAAGTATGAGATTGTGTTCACTGTACCCCACAAAGATTGTGTTCACTGCACCCCACAAAGATTGTGTTCACTGCACCTCAAAAAGGATTTTGTTCACTGCACCCCACAAAGATTGTGTTCACTGCACCCTAAAAGGATTTTGTTCACTGCACCCCAAAAAGATTGTGTTCACTGTACCCCCCAAAGATTGTATTCACTGCACCCCACAAAGATTCTGTTCCCTATACCCCACAAAGATTGTGTTCACTGCACCCCACAAAGGATTTTGTTCACTGCACCCCAAAAAGATTGTGTTCACTGCACCCCAAAAAGGATGTTGTTCACTGCACCCCAAAAAGGATTTTGTTCACTGCACCCCAAAAAGGATTTTGTTCACTGCACCCCAAAAAGATTGTGTTCACTGCACCCCACAAAGATTGTGTTCACTGCACCCCACAAAGATTGTGTTCACTGCACCCCACAAAGGATTTTGTTCACTGCACCCCAAAAAGATTGTGTTCACTGTACCCTCCAAAGATTGTGTTCACTGCACCCCACAAAGGATTTTGTTCACTGCACCCCAAAAAGATTGTTTTCACTGTACCCCCCAAAGATTGTGTTCACTGCACCCCACAAAGATTCTGTTCACTGTACCCCACAAAGATTGTGTTCACTGCACCCCACAAAGGATTTTGTTCACTGCACCCCAAAAAGATTGTGTTCACTGCACCCCAAAAAGGATGTTGTTCACTGCACCCCAAAAAGGATTTTGTTCACTGCACCCCAAAAATATTGTGTTCACTGCACCCCACAAAGATTGTGTTCACTGCACCCCACAAAGGATTTTGTTCACTGCACCCCAAAAAGATTGTGTTCACTGTACCCCCCAAAGATTGTGTTCACTGCACCCCACAAAGGATTTTGTTCACTGCACCCCACAAAGATTGTGTTCACTGTACCCCCCAAAGATTGTGTTCACTGCACCCCACAAAGATTCTGTTCACTGTACCCCACAAAGATTGTGTTCACTGCACCCCACAAAGGATTTTGTTCACTGCACCCCACAAAGGATTTTGTTCACTGCACCCCAAAAAGATTGTGTTCACTGCACCCCAAAAAGGATTTTGTTCACTGCACCCCAAAAAGGATGTTGTTCACTGCACCCCAAAAAGATTGTGTTCACTGCACCCCACAAAGGATTTTGTTCACTGCACCCCACAAAGGATTTTGTTCACTGCACCCCAAAAAGATTGTGTTCACTGCACTCCAAAAAGGATTTTGTTCACTGCACCCCAAAAAGGATGTTGTTCACTGCACCCCAAAAAGGATTTTGTTCACTCCACCCCAAAAAGATTGTGTTCACTGCACCCCACAAAGATTGTGTTCACTGCACCCCAAAAAGGATTTTGTTCACTGCACCCCAAAAAGATTGTGTTCACTGCACCCCACAAAGATTGTGTTCACTGCACCCCAAAAAGGATGTTGTTCACTGCACCCCAAAAAGATTGTGTTCACTGCACCCCACAAAGATTGTGTTCACTGCACCCCACAAAGATTGTGTTCACTGCACCCCACAAAGGATTTTGTTCACTGCACTCCAAAAAGATTGTGTTCACTGCACCCCAAAAAGGATGTTGTTCACTGCACCCCAAAAAGGATTTTGTTCACTGCACCCCAAAAAGATTTTGTTCACTGCACCCCAAAAAGGACGTTGTTCACTGCACCCCAAAAAGATTGTGTTCACTGCAGCCCAAAAAGATTGTGTTCACTGCAGCTCACACACAGAAAAATGGATGTGGATCACTGACACCTGCCTATCTCCTATCCCACACCACACAGCAATATCGATTGTAGTTTGTAGAACACAGTTTCCCTAAAATTCAGCAGCAGCCTCTCCCTAACAGGATTGAGAAGAGATCGTAGATCGGGACTAAGTGCAGACCCCACACAGCAATATCGATTGTAGTTTGTAGAACACTCTGACCCTAAAATTCAGCAGCAGCCTCTCCCTAACAGGATTGAGAAGAGATCGTAGATAAGGATTGAGTGCAGACCCCACCCCCCACACAGCAATATCGATTGTAGTTTGTAGAAGACACTGACCCTATAATTCAGCAGACTCTATCCCTAAAATGCCTACAACTCGCCCTGCCTAAACACTCCGACCTGTCCCTCAATTCTATCCGGACACAAATGTTTTTTTCCTGCCTGTCTTTCCCTAATCAGCAGCCAGCACGTTGATGTGTGCTCTGTCCCTGATCTAAGCCATGAAAAGAGCGCCAAAGCATGCAAAACCCGAAAATAAAACGACCGAACACGGATTTTTACCCGAACATACAGTAAAGTGTCCGTGTCCGTGTTCGGGTACAAAAAACCCAATTATTCGGTACGAACACGAATAATACAGTCCGTGTTCGCTCAACACTAGTTATAACCCTCCCTTACTCTATTCAAAGAAAGAGTGACGTCACCCATAAACTTACTATAGGGGCTTCCGTTGCCAGCTGCCTCTCCTGCACATGCCTACACAGAGATGCTGTTGCTGACAGCTCAAGGTAGGACCGGACCGGCTGCAGAAAAAGTATGTATAGCGATTTTTGCTTTACAGGGTTAGATAGATTAGTTTTAGAATGTGGCTGCCTGTAGATTAAGAGTTAGTTAGTTTTAGGCTGAACTTCCACTTTATAAAAAGTAAGGCGGCTGGTAAAACAGGGCCTTGACTAATTAAATAACTTGCTCTGAGGCTAACAAGCCCAAATCCCAGTACAGGCGGGTCAAAAATTGGTCGGTTTAGCAGGAACCGGCCGACTTTCAGTTCATGTGTACAGCTGTCTGTTCAACATAAACTGGTCTGACTGGCTTCTTTCAAACAGTCATGGTGGAAAACCAGCATGAACCGGCCAACTTTCGGTCATCGTTGGCGTTATTGTGGGGATCTGTCAGCTTTTTTTTGTTTAACCTGTTGAATAATTGGCTCCACTTATTATTATTAAAAAGTAAATAAAATAGTTTTAGGATTTTTTATTGAAGTACTGTAATGGTATGTTAATATCTTCAGGAAATAGTTTCCTGCAACAGGGCAAACCTAGACTTTAAGATTGTAAACAAAAAGTCTGTCATTTGTATGACACCTTTACCATTATAAGCCCAAGAACCAATCTCAAATTGTTCTGTGTTCCTCAAAGAAATTTTTATTTTTTTTATGCATTTTACATCTAGGTGCGTGTGCAGTTTTGGCCGAAGATGTTGAAGATTTAGAGGAAAATGCGTGCTCAGAGGGAATAGATTTTGGTATGGTTTTACAAATGATCTATGTGTGTTCAGTGGCAGAACTGGATAGAAATGTATATAAAGTGGGGCACACTAAAACATTTAATGTGAAAATGACTTAATGTAGCTTAATGTGTAATAAAGTACCTAAACCATAATCAATTGCCCTGGAACTTTGCTCAATTTTTAAATTTCCTAATCTATCCTAGAAGTTTCAAGTATTTTGGTCCTCCAGGAGGCAAACTAGGGACATTAAGCTTGTTTTTTGGGGACCTTAATGTGGCTTAACGTACAAAAAAAAGCTTGGATGTTAACCAATTTCCCCCAAACTTCACACGATAGAAGACTCTATTGATGCCAAGATAGTCTGAAAATTTTAGCTCATTTGGTAAATCAAACTAAGTTATTCACAGGGAAAGATTTTTGTCATTTTTGTTGTTTTTTTTAACGCGTAATAACGGCGATCTGTGATTTTTTTGCGGAACTGCGACATTGGGGCGGACAGATCGGACCCTTGACTGATATTTTTGACACTTTTGGGGTTACCAGTGACCAGTGTTGGTCATCTTACTTTAAAAAAGTAATTAGTTACAGTTACAAATTACTTCTCCCAAAAAGTAATTGAGTTACTGACTCAGTTACCACATTGAAAAAGTAATTAGTTACTCAGCAAAGTAACTGCAAATTTTTTTACTATTCTATAATGCAATTACATTCTATGAGATCTTTAATAGTGGTGGCGGTGTGGCACACTGTGGGGGTCTGAGTCCTGAGTCCTCCTGACTGTATTTTGTTTTGTTTTTTGGTACCTGCTGCCTGGAGTGGCTGGCTGTTGGTGGTGTGGCACACGAGTGGTGGCAGTGTGGCACACTGGTGGCGGTGTGGCACACTGGTGGTGGTGTTGCACACTGGTGGTGGTGGCGGTGTGGGTCTGAGTCCTGACTGTGAGGTTTTTTTTTTTGGTACCTGCTGTGCTGGGCTGGCTGCTGGTGGAGGTGGTGTGGCCTGGCAGGCACTGGCACACTATCCGGGTCCGTCTGGCTCCGTCCTCCTCCTGGGGCTGGCGCGCTGTGCTCTCTGCCTCTCAGGTCGCCCCCAAAGTCGGAGCGACCTAGTGTGAACCGATGTAGTGTGAAAATCTCCCAGAGAGAAGCGGTCTGCCTGCCGCAAATGCTCATGCGCAGGATTTCCACCGAACAAGCCAAGCCCGATATACCTTGATATGATTAACCCATTATGAGATGATGGCTGCAGAGGGGCAGAGATGATGGCTGCGGAGGCGAAGGCACACTGCTCTGGCAGAACCTGCCTGGCTACATATCCATGGAGGGTTCTGCAAACTATGGAGATGACTACAGCGGGCGGAGGCAGATCGTTTTTCATGCTACAGAGCTGCGGTGTGGAGTACGGGGAGATGCACTGCTCTGGCAGAACCTGCCTGGCTAGTGGCTACATATCCATGCAGGGTCCTGCAAACGTCAGGAGTTGGGGGTTGCCATCCACCATCCAGCAACTAACTCCCATCCCACTACTAAACAGGCCCAATGCACACTCACAGGGCCGGTGCCAGGATTTTTGTGTACATAGGCGAAGGTGCATTTTGGTGCCCCCCACCACCCGAACCCCAGACAGCAGCTCTGCCAGGAGGATGGGAACCTGTCTGAATGAGCCCCTTCATCAGAACCCACAGAATTCCCCTTTATACTGTAATGGGAAACTCTGATGTAAAGGGGCTCTGGGCACCCTGTTTTAAGGGGGAACACTGGCAACTCCAATAAAAGGGGTCTCTGATGACAAAGCCCCCCCTTACATCAAGGTTCCTCTTTGCACCAGAGTTTGGAGAGTTCCCCTTACAATATATCAGTGTCCTGAATACATCAACACCAAAATATTTTGCTATAATAAAATTAGGTGCACTGTTCCTTTAAATTATTTTTAATGCTATCAAAGTGTTTTCAAATTTCCCAAAAATTGCAGTAATACAAAATATCTTACATAAGCAAACAGAGCCAAAGAAAAAACATCCATTATATAAGTATGAACCACAATAAAGTGCAATGTAATTATCAAGAATAATATATGTGCAAAGTGCTAGTGCAATAAATAATATGCATAAAACATACATTTCATCTAAAAAGTCCAATAAAATTGTGCCGTGATAAACATGTGCAGATCCACTGCAAGCTGTTTGCACCGACTTCAGTGTAACATCACCAAGGCAAATCACATACCATCGACTTACCAAAAAATTTGACTTCATAAACTTTTGAGGTCATATGTGCTTGTCATCTGCCGGATATTTGCACCCACTTCACTCAAAAAGCAACAATGCAGGCATGATGGCTTTCTCCAAAAAGCGGCCTTTCACCACTTTTTATCCAGTCCAGTGCCAACCACAGGAAACTATAAAGCACTCTATAGTGCATTAGCAGGACGAACTGCTGCTTTATAAAAGCAATGTACTTACAGCAAACTTTACAAGGATAAAGAGACAAATTGTTTAATTGGCTTGGTAATGCACTATAGCGTGCTTTATTCTTTGCACATACAGAGTTTCCTGTGGTTGGTACTGGACTGGATATAAAGTGGTGAAATGCCGCTTTTGGGAGAAAGCCATCATGCCTGCATTGTTGCTTTTTTTAGTGAAGTGGGTGCAAATATCCAGCAGACGACAAGCACACTTGACCTCATGATTTTAAGAGGACACAATTTTTGGTAAGCATTTGGTGTCTGCTTTTACTTGGTGATGTTACACTGAAGTTGGTGCAAATAGCTTGCATTGGATCTGCACAAGTTTATCATGACACAATTTCATTGGACTTTTTGTATGAAACGTATTTACTGCACTAGCACTTTGGAACGTACATATATTAATTATTCTCTATGTATCGATCACAATGCACTTTTAAATGAGCAGTCTAATTTGATCCACCTGTCTGTTTTTCAGGTGGACCCAATTAGACCCTCTATTCTCTTGGAGCAGCGTGTCACGGGTGTAATCGCCAAGATTGGAAGATTGGAAATTGGCAAATGTCGTGCCCATTCACAAGAAAGGTAGTAGGGAGGAATCGAGCAACTATAGACCAGTGAGTCTGACCTCAATAGTAGGCAAATTAATGGAAACCCTATTAAAGGATAGGATTGTGGAACATCTTAAATCCCATGGATTGCAAGATGAAAAACAACATGGGTTTACTTCAGGGAGATCATGTCAAACAAATCTTATAGATTTTTTTGACTGGGTGACTAAAATAATAGACGGTGGAGGTGCAGTAGACATTGCATTTCTAGATTTTAGTAAGGCTTTTGACACTGTCCCACATAGAAGACTTATCAATAAACTGCAGTCATTGAGCATGGACTCCCATATTGTTGAGTGGATTAGGCAGTGGCTGAGTGACAGACAACAGAGGGTTGTAGTCAATGGAGAACATTCAGAACAAGGTCATGTTACCAGTGGGGTACCTCAGGGATCTGTACTGGGACCAATTTTGTTTAATATCTTCATAAGTGATATTGCAAAAGGCCTCGATGGTAAGGTTTGTCTTTTTGCTGATGACACAAAGATATGTAACAGGGTTGATGTTCCTGGAGGGAAACGCCAAATGGAAAAGGATTTAGGAAAACTAGAAGAATGGTCAGAACTCTGGCAACTGAAATGTAATGTGGATAAGTGCAAGATAATGCACCTGGGGCATAAAAACCCAAGGGCAGAATATAGAATATTTGACACAGTCCTGACCTCAGTATCTGAGGAAAGGGATTTAGGAGTAATTATTTCAGGAGACTTAAAGGTGGGAAGACAATGTAATTGAGCAGCACGAAATGCCAGCAGAATGCTTGGATGTATAGGGAGAGGTATAAGCAGTAGAAAGAGAGAAGTGCTTATGCCGCTGTACAGAACACTGGTGAGACCTCACTTGGAGTATTGTGCGCAGTACTGGAGGCCATATCTCCAGAAGGATATAGATACTCTAGAGAGAGTTCAGAGAAGAGCTACTAAACTAGTACATGGATTGCAGGAAAAAACTTACCAGGAAAGGTTAAAGGACCTTAACATGTATAGCTTGAAAGAAAGAAGAGACAGAGGGGATATGATAGAAACTTTTAAATACATAAAGGGAATCAACTCGGTAAAGGAGGAGAGCATATTTAAAAGAAGAAAAACTACCACAAGAGGACACAGTTTTAAATTAGAGGGGCAAAGGTTTAAAACGAATATGAAGTATTACTTTTCTGAGAGAGTAGTGGATGCATGGAATAACCTTCCTGCAGAAGTGGTAGCTGCAAATACAGTGAAGGAGTTTAAGCATGCATGGGATAGGCATAAGGCTATCCTTCATATAAGATAGGGCCAGGGACTATTCATAGGATTCAGATATATTGGGCAGACTAGATGGGCCAAATGGTTCTTATCTGCCGACACATCCTATGTTTCTAATCTAATCTGCTCTACTAAAAACAATCAGAAAAGGATCTGTTCCCCTCCATCTGTTTGAATTGGATCAGATTGCAGGTTGGTGTAAACAGTGAGCAAAGTTTGTTTACACCTGACTGTCCATAGAGCAGGGTGGGCTCTGTCCCACTGTGCCCAGCAGGGATCAGCTCACAGAGCCCCCACTGCCCCCATCACTCTTTCTCCCTTGTTCTATCTCACCTTATCTGTCCTCTTTTCCCCATGTGTTCACCCTAGAGAGGGTAACCATGTACATGCAGTAGGCTGTATAATAAAAGTACACAGTCAGACTCAGGCATTACCAGGCATTTAATCTATGCTCTACCTTCCCCCCGAGGATTGTCATCTGTACCATAGCAGCTCCTGTGCCTGCTGGCACCGCCCCCTGGTCTCACTCGGCTCCTCCCCCTGGTCTCCCAGGCTCCCTTTTATCTTAATCTGTTCCAGTTCAGCGGCGATTTTATCTGTGCTGGACTGGAGGTGGGAGTCCATGGCAGGGGATTGTTTACAGAGAGGGATGGAGAAGGAGAAACAAACACCCATCGTCTGCCCTGCAACTCACTGCAAGAGGAGGAGGGGCCAGGAGAGGAGATGGAAAAGTGTGGAGGCAGCTCTTAAGTTCACAGTGCGGTGACTGTGCTGCCTGTTACTGTACTCCACACTGCAGCTCCATACCATGAAAAACGATCTGCCTCCGCCCGCTGTAGTCATCCCCATAGTTTGCAGAACCCTCCATGGATATGCAGGTTCTGCCAGAGCAGTGCATCTCCGCCTCCGCAGCCATCATCTCCGGCCCTCTGCAGCCATCATCATCTGCCGATTCTCTCGTGTCTCCTCCTCTTCTACTTCCTGTACCGCAGAAAGCGGTCATAGAGGAGAGGGGGAATTACAATTACATCTACTGCCATCTGGTGGCAGTAGATGTAATTGCAGTAACGCAGCCAAAAGAAGCGGCAGCGGCGTTACAAGGAGAGAACGAGTATTCAGTTAGATTACTCGTTACCCTCAAAAGTAACTGCGTTAAGTAACGCCGTTTACTTTAACGCAGTTACTTCCATCACTGCCAGTGACATTACTACAGTAATCAGTGCTATACATATGCACTGTTACTGTAAAATGACACTGGTAGTGAAGGGGTTAACTTTTTTTGAGAGGGAGGGGTGGTGTGTGTCCCTAGGGGCGTGATTCTAACTGTGATTGGCTGTGGCTTGAGTTGTAGGAACAGTGATCGACGGTCCTACATAGTAGAACCGTATGATCACTGTTCCTACACAGGGGAGAATGACAGTCGGCTTGTTTACATCAGCCGCCTGCCTTTCTCCCGCTGTCACAGACGATCGTGAGTGAGCAGCGGACATCGGGTCCGCCGCTCACACGCGCGGGGGGGTCCGTGACCGCGCGGGAGCGCGCCTCCGGCGGCGCGCGCTCGCTCCCCAGAGCCTCACAGGCTAGTGACGTACCGGCTAGTGATGTATCGGCAAGTGGTTAATGTACCAAAATGTACCTAAACTTCAATCAATTGTCTTGTAAATTTGCACAGCCTAAGTTCTACATTTTCCAAACCAATCCTGGAGGTTTCATGGATTTTGGTCTCCCAGAAGGAAAACTAGGGACATTAAGCTCTTTATTTGGGGAGCTTAATGTGGTTTAACGTACAAAAAAGAGTTTAGATTTCAACCAATTTCCCCCTTCACACAAAAGAAGTGTCCATCTATGTCAACATATTCTAAAAATTTCAGATAATTTGGTAAATCACACCAAAAGTTATTCACATTAAGCTATATTTTACAACTATAAAAACACGTGGCTTAATGTAAGAAGAGCTTAACGTACCATAATGTGCCTAAACTTCAACCAACTGTCTTGAAACTATGTACAGCTTAAGTTCTACACTTCCCAAACCTATATGTGGATTTTGGTTTCCCGGAAGGAAAACTAGGGACATTAAGCTTTTTTTTTTGGGAGCCTAATGGGGCTTAACGTTCAAAAAAAAGCTAAGATGTTAACCAATTTTCCCCAAACTTCACACAAACGAAGTGTCCACCTATGTCAACATATTCTGAAAACTTCAGATCATTTGGTAGATCACACCAAAAGTTATTTACATTAAGCTATATATTTACATTCCTAAAACATTTAATGTCAACAGCTTAATGTAAAAGAGCTTAACATACCATAATGTACCTAATAATAGATAAAAATTCAGCGCAACTGTATAAAATAATATAATAGAAAGCTGCTATGCACTAAAGGATCAATAAACCAAAAGTCCCAATAACAAATATATAACAAAAAGTGCAGCGCTATCAAATATGGATTATGAAGAAGATATCGAGGAGAGCAGTCCACAGGTGAAAATTATGGTGAAGCATGCACAAGATATAAACATTCAGTGCTCTTCAATGTGCTGGTAATCCTCCACCCAGTCTCATTAGCCTCTCACCTCACACTTAGCCCCTGTGTCACCAGACGGGCTAGTAAGACAAACTTTATCCAAGGATATCACAAATATAGATCAAATCAGTATTCCTCTTCATCAGAAGATAAGGCTCACAGGTAACAGATCACAGGTCCATAAAGCGGGTCACAGGTCCATAGGAAAACAAAGGTCCGGACATAGTGCATTACCGCAATAAATTACTTTATTGAACATAGCATAAAATCATAAAAATTACCTTGTAAAGCACTATACAAGTGCATGTGATGAGCAGATTGTATTACACACAGCGGTCTCGACCGCAATGGATGGCGGGTGACGTCACCGGCCCCTCCCCCTTCGCACGCGTTACGTCCCACTGCACGGGACTTCCTCAGCTATTGGTAAGGGAGAAGGACAGGGCTACTTATAGTCACTCATAGCCATCAGACCCGGAAGTGCAACCAAGAGAACACCTCAGACAGGAAGTGAACACCTCACACAGGAAGTGAACCCCTCACACAGGAAGTGAACCCTTCACACAGGAAGTGAACCCTTCACACAGGAAGTGAACCCTTCACACAGGAAGGGATACTCTGTTGCCCCGGGGACAGCCAAATAAACAATAAAGACGCCAGGACTCTAAATGCAAGCTACAAAGCAGATATACAGGAATCAACTGGCGGTGATCACCTTCTATGAGCACATATAAACATATTAAAATAATGGCTAATTGCATATACATAACTGATCAGACCTGCTGAATCAGATATAATATTTTAAAATTTTAAAAGCGAATTACTTTTATAAAATAGGATTTCATGGGCTGATCTCAACTGAATAGTTTTAGAAACACAACCCAGAATCTGCAGGAAAAAAGGGGCCAGGACCTCAAAACCAGCCATCCATATAACACAAATAATACACCACATACAAATCGGTAATAATGAAAAAAATAATAAATAAAATAGGATTAATATATATAAAAATAAAACAAAAACAAAAATGCAAATACAGATACTAACGGTCAGAAATAAAACAGTTTAGATCGAACTCCACGTTAAGACCTCTGGGGGCAGACACCTTAGTTTCGTGAATCCAAAAAGATTCACGTCGGCTTAACTGGCGTATAAAATTCCCTCCTCGCCAGTGAGGTTTAACGTGTTCGATGCCCCAAAATTTAAGACTACGTGGATCACGGTTGTGGACATTCCGAAAATGTCTTGACACACTGTGTGTTTTTAAACCCTTTTTGATATTACTCACGTGTTCTCGGAGCCTAACTTGTAGTTGTCTGAAAGTCCGCCCTATATACTGCTTGCCACAGCCGCATTCTAACATGTATACGACTCCTACACTAGCACATGTTATGAGACCTCGGATGGTATATGATTTATTAGTGGCAGTCGCAGTAAAATCTTTGCGTTTTTTGCAATTGGTTTTAGAGTGCCTGCATGCCACACATCTACCACATGCATAAAATCCTGATAAAAACAGAAAAGATCTGTTTTCAACAGGAATCGGAGGATCCACCACACCAGGGGCTATACGGTCCCTTAAGGTGGGTGCCTTCCTATAAACAAATTTGGGTATCTCAGGGAGGGTAGGACCCAGTACTCTGTCTTGCTTTAAAATGGACCAGTTCTTTTTGACTATTTTTTCTAACTTCTTATGTTGTATATTATAATCAAATATGAGTCTGTATTGATTAATTTCAGGAAGATGGTCAGCACTGGGTTTAGGAGCCACCAGTGTATTTCTATCAAGCTCCTTTACTCTGACTACCTCATTGGCCAATATGTCCCTATCATAACCTTTTTGCGCAAAGCGTTCTACTAGTACCTCTGCTTGTGACAAATAGTCACCTTCAGTGGTACAGTTACGCCGTAATCTGACAAACTGGCCTTTTGGAATATTGCAGAGCCATGAATGATGATGGCAACTGTCGAGCGGAATATACGCGTTTCGATCAGTTGCTTTGAAATGGTTCTGCATCTTAAAATGGTCATTCTCAATAGAGATCTCTAAATCCAAGAAGACAATTTTCTCACTACTCATATTCCAGGTCAGAGAGATGTTTTTATTGTTGGCATTCATTTTGTTCATGAAGGAATTAAGGCCACTGGTATCTCCATCCCAAATAAGTATCAGGTCATCGATATACCTGTGGTAGCACAATAATTCAGGGGGGCGGCCACGGAACACCACCTCCGACTCCCAGTGGGCCATAAATAAGTTGGCCACACTGGGAGCGAAACGGGCTCCCATGGCAACCCCCCTCGTCTGAAGATAATACTGTCTATTGTACCAGAAATAATTTCTGGATAGACAGAAAGTAAGACTTCTACACAAGAACCTTTTATTCTTCCTGGGTAAATCAGAAGTTTCTAATGCCCAATTCACCGCTGCTAAAGCCTCTTTGTGACTGATGATAGTATACAGCGAACTTACGTCCGCTGTAACCATTATCGTTGATTGGGTACAAGATAAGGATTCCAAGATTTGAATTACATGTTTTGTATCCTTAAGATAGGCCTCTGTTTTAATTACCAAGGGCTGCAGGAAAACATCAATGTATTGCCCAAGCCTCGCCGTGACCGAGTCAATCCCATTTTTTAGGGTCTCCCATGAGATATGCAGAGGGGCCACCCCTATTCCGACCTCAAGTAGAAAGGTGGAAGAGGGACCCCCCGAGCGTTCAACAGGGGAGAGCCAACGACTCATTCCGCAAAAGAAAAGACAGAGAGGAAACCGAGGGGGGCGGAGGCTACAAAAGGCCAAAATCCCAATAGGATCTGGTATTTATAACCTCAGTGGAATACCTCTCAATGATGACGAACTTAGGACCCTTGATAGGGGTCTTAAGTTTGCCCCAGTCAGAAATCTCAATAAATTCCAGGCATATATAAGCATCAATAGATTTGTGAGGACTCTGAATATTAAACGATATTTTTTGTCCAAGCCTATCGTTAGGAACACCGCGGCACCAGTGGTGGTGGATTCCAACCTTAGGAATAGATCCACATTTAACCCTGCCATTTCTGATAACCAACACATTGAGGTGTTTAGGAATATGGTATGTAAGGACCTTGAAGGATTGAATGTGAAAAAGGTTAATGACCCCCAATATATCAAGAAGGGCATTCGATCCCTTGAGAACAACAAAAACATTGTTATCAGGCCTGCCGATAAAGGGGGTGGCCTGGTTATTCTCAGTAAAGAATATTACTGTGAGGAGATGGGCAAATTGCTATCGGACCGAGACACATATTCCTTGTTAAGTAAAGATCCGCTTTTCTCATTTAAGAATGAACTTCACGACCTAGTGGAAGGTGGGAGAGCAAGGGGTGTGTTGACCAAGAAGGAGTCTCAGTATCTAGACCCACTTTTTTGCAGGACACCTATTATCTATTGTCTTCCCAAGATCCACAAAAACGCAGAACGACCTCCAGGTCGTCCCATTGTAAATGGGATTGACTCGGTCACGGCGAGGCTTGGGCAATACATTGATGTTTTCCTGCAGCCCTTGGTAATTAAAACAGAGGCCTATCTTAAGGATACAAAACATGTAATTCAAATCTTGGAATCCTTATCTTGTACCCAATCAACGATAATGGTTACAGCGGACGTAAGTTCGCTGTATACTATCATCAGTCACAAAGAGGCTTTAGCAGCGGTGAATTGGGCATTAGAAACTTCTGATTTACCCAGGAAGAATAAAAGGTTCTTGTGTAGAAGTCTTACTTTCTGTCTATCCAGAAATTATTTCTGGTACAATAGACAGTATTATCTTCAGACGAGGGGGGTTGCCATGGGAGCCCGTTTCGCTCCCAGTGTGGCCAACTTATTTATGGCCCACTGGGAGTCGGAGGTGGTGTTCCGTGGCCGCCCCCCTGAATTATTGTGCTACCACAGGTATATCGATGACCTGATACTTATTTGGGATGGAGATACCAGTGGCCTTAATTCCTTCATGAACAAAATGAATGCCAACAATAAAAACATCTCTCTGACCTGGAATATGAGTAGTGAGAAAATTGTCTTCTTGGATTTAGAGATCTCTATTGAGAATGACCATTTTAAGATGCAGAACCATTTCAAAGCAACTGATCGAAACGCGTATATTCCGCTCGACAGTTGCCATCATCATTCATGGCTCTGCAATATTCCAAAAGGCCAGTTTGTCAGATTACGGCGTAACTGTACCACTGAAGGTGACTATTTGTCACAAGCAGAGGTACTAGTAGAACGCTTTGCGCAAAAAGGTTATGATAGGGACATATTGGCCAATGAGGTAGTCAGAGTAAAGGAGCTTGATAGAAATACACTGGTGGCTCCTAAACCCAGTGCTGACCATCTTCCTGAAATTAATCAATACAGACTCATATTTGATTATAATATACAACATAAGAAGTTAGAAAAAATAGTCAAAAAGAACTGGTCCATTTTAAAGCAAGACAGAGTACTGGGTCCTACCCTCCCTGAGATACCCAAATTTGTTTATAGGAAGGCACCCACCTTAAGGGACCGTATAGCCCCTGGTGTGGTGGATCCTCCGATTCCTGTTGAAAACAGATCTTTTCTGTTTTTATCAGGATTTTATGCATGTGGTAGATGTGTGGCATGCAGGCACTCTAAAACCAATTGCAAAAAACGCAAAGATTTTACTGCGACTGCCACTAATAAATCATATACCATCCGAGGTCTCATAACATGTGCTAGTGTAGGAGTCGTATACATGTTAGAATGCGGCTGTGGCAAGCAGTATATAGGGCGGACTTCCAGACAACTACAAGTTAGGCTCCGAGAACACGTGAGTAATATCAAAAAGGGTTTAAAAACACACAGTGTGTCAAGACATTTTCGGAATGTCCACAACCGTGATCCACGTAGTCTTAAATTTTGGGGCATCGAACACGTTAAACCTCACTGGCGAGGAGGGAATTTTATACGCCAGTTAAGCCGACGTGAATCTTTTTGGATTCACGAAACTAAGGTGTCTGCCCCCAGAGGTCTTAACGTGGAGTTCGATCTAAACTGTTTTATTTCTGACCGTTAGTATCTGTATTTGCATTTTTGTTTTTGTTTTATTTTTATATATATTAATCCTATTTTATTTATTATTTTTTTCATTATTACCGATTTGTATGTGGTGTATTATTTGTGTTATATGGATGGCTGGTTTTGAGGTCCTGGCCCCTTTTTTCCTGCAGATTCTGGGTTGTGTTTCTAAAACTATTCAGTTGAGATCAGCCCATGAAATCCTATTTTATAAAAGTAATTCGCTTTTAAAATTTTAAAATATTATATCTGATTCAGCAGGTCTGATCAGTTATGTATATGCAATTAGCCATTATTTTAATATGTTTATATGTGCTCATAGAAGGTGATCACCGCCAGTTGATTCCTGTATATCTGCTTTGTAGCTTGCATTTAGAGTCCTGGCGTCTTTATTGTTTATTTGGCTGTCCCCGGGGCAACAGAGTATCCCTTCCTGTGTGAAGGGTTCACTTCCTGTGTGAAGGGTTCACTTCCTGTGTGAAGGGTTCACTTCCTGTGTGAGGGGTTCACTTCCTGTGTGAGGGGTTCACTTCCTGTGTGAGGTGTTCACTTCCTGTCTGAGGTGTTCTCTTGGTTGCACTTCCGGGTCTGATGGCTATGAGTGACTATAAGTAGCCCTGTCCTTCTCCCTTACCAATAGCTGAGGAAGTCCCGTGCAGTGGGATGTAACGCGTGCGAAGGGGGAGGGGCCGGTGACGTCACCCGCCATCCATTGCGGTCGAGACCGCTGTGTGTAATACAATCTGCTCATCACATGCACTTGTATAGTGCTTTACAAGGTAATTTTTATGATTTTATGCTATGTTCAATAAAGTAATTTATTGCGGTAATGCACTATGTCCGGACCTTTGTTTTCCTATGGACCTGTGACCCGCTTTATGGACCTGTGATCTGTTACCTGTGAGCCTTATCTTCTGATGAAGAGGAATACTGATTTGATCTATATTTGTGATATCCTTGGATAAAGTTTGTCTTACTAGCCCGTCTGGTGACACAGGGGCTAAGTGTGAGGTGAGAGGCTAATGAGACTGGGTGGAGGATTACCAGCACATTGAAGAGCACTGAATGTTTATATCTTGTGCATGCTTCACCATAATTTTCACCTGTGGACTGCTCTCCTCGATATCTTCTTCATAATCCATATTTGATAGCGCTGCACTTTTTGTTATATACATAATGTACCTAAACCTCAATCAATTGTCTTGAAACTTGTCACTAATCCCACCCTCTCACCGCCACCGCTGTCACTAATCACACCCCCCCTCACCACCACTGCTGTTACTAATCCCACTCCCTCACCACCACTGCTGTCACTAATCCCACCCCCCACCACCCCCGCTGCCACTAATCCCTCCCCCCCCACCACCCCCGCTGCCACTAATCCCTCCCCCCCCACCACCACCGCTACCACTTATCCCACCCTCTCACCACCACTGCCATTGATCCCACTCTGTTCACCACCACCGCCACCACTGAGCTCACCCCCTTAACCACCACCGCTGCCACTGATTCCAACCCCTTAACCACCACCAATGCCACGAATCCCACCCCCTCCCCACCACCGCTGCCACGAATCCCTCCCCCCCACCACCACTGCCACAAATCCCACCCCCCTCACCACCACTGCCACTGATCCCACCCCCTCACCACTGCTGCCACTGATGCCTCCCCCCACCACCACCCCCGCTGCCACTGATCCCACCTCCTTCACCACCACCCCCGCTGCCCCTCATCCCATCCCCTTCAGCACAACCATTGCCACTCATCCCATCTCACCACCGCTGCCACTGATCCAATCCCCCCACCACCACTGCCACTGATAACACCCCACCCCCCTCCACTACTGCTGCCACTCATCCCATCCCATTCCCCCACCACCACCACCCCTTCCACTGATTCCATCCCACTACCAACGCTGTCACTCATCCCATCCCCCCACCACCGTTGCCACTGTTCCTTTCCTCCTCACCATCGCTGCCACTCATCCCATCCCCTACCACCACCACTCATCCCAACCCACCACCACTGCCACTGATCCTATCCCATCACCACCCCTGCCACTAATTCCATCCCACCATCACCTCTGCCACTCACCCCATCCTATCCCCCCACCACTGTCACTCATCCCATCCCGCCCACCACTACCACCACCACTGCCACTCGTCCCATTCCATTCTCCACTGCTACTGCTGCCACTTATGCCATCCCCCCATCAACGCTGCCACTCATCCCATTCCATCCCCCTATCACTACCACCACCGCTGCGACTCATGTCAACCCCATGCTCCAGGGGGCCTATGCCTCACCCCTGTACACCTAGATAGGAGGGGCAGCGGGGTGGCATATAGAGGAAAAAAAAAACCCTCCGCTGCAGGATGAAATGTACGGGATCAGTTCCTCTACATGCCGCCCCTTATATCCAGGTGTATGGGTGTGACGCATGGGGCTGGGTCACCCCAGAAGTCAAGGGGGCCCTTCATGGTTTCTTGCACCGGGGCCCTGAAGGTTCTAGTTACACCTCTGCTTGAAATGTGTGACGTTTGGAGTAAATTGGATAGTATTAGGGTCCTTTCACACATGCGGTCCGTTTTTCAGGCGGACCTGATCGGATGCTCCATTAACCCCTATGGAGCAGCAGATGTCAGGTGACATCTAATATGATCCTCCAAATACAGACAGATGGAAACCCTATTTTCCATCCGTCTGGAGGATCGGATCGGATCAGATGAAAATGGACAGGCGGTTCATTTTCATCTGATCTCCCATAGAGGAGAGTGGAGCTTTGACAGCTCAGTCTCTGCACAGTGAGCGGAGACGGAGCTGTCATCCGCCTGTTCAACGGGGATCGGCGGATTGATCCCCGCTGAGCAAAAAACGGAGTGCGCCAGTGTGAAAGGACCCTTAAAGTTATTTTTCGTACATTAGGCCACAGCAAGCTGCACAAAAAAACAAGCTTAATGTAAGCTCTTTTTACATTAAGCTGTACACATTAAATGTTTTAGGATTGCAAAAATATAGCTTAATGTGAATAACTTTTAGTGTGATTTACCAAATGATCTGAAATTTTTCAGAATATGTTGACATCAATAGACATCTAACATCTAAGCTCTTTTTTGTATGTTAGGCAATATTAAGCGCCCCAAAAAAAGAGCTCAATGTCCCTAGTTGTCCTTCTGGGAGACCAAAATACACATAACCTCCAGGATAGGTTTGGGAATGTAGAACTTCTTCTGTGCAAAGTTTCAAGACAATTGATTGAGGCTTAGGTACATTATGGTACATTAAGCTCTTTTTACATTAAGCTGTTGACATTGAATGTTTTAGGAATGTAAAATATAGCTTAATGTAAATAACTTTGGGTGTGATTTACCAAATTATCTGAAATTTTTAGAATATGTTGACATAGATGGACTCTTCTTTTGGGGGAAATTGGTTGAAATCTAAACTCTTTTTTGTACATTAAGCCCCATTAAGCTCCCCCAAAAAAGAGCTTAATGTCCCTAGCTTTCCTTCTGGGAGACCAAAATTCATGAAACCTCAAGGATAGGTTTGGAAAATGTAGAACTTAGGCTGTGAAAAGTTACAAGACAATTGATTGAAGTTTAGGTACATTTTGGTACATTAAGCTCTTTTTACATTAAACCATTTACATGAAACATTTTAGTATTGTAAAAAAAAATAGCTTAATGTGAATAACTTAATTTGATTTACCAAATGAGCTAAAATTTTCAGACTATTTTGGCATCAATAGAGTCTTCTATCGTGTGAAGTTTGGGGGAAATTGGTTAACATCCAAGCTCTTTTTTGTACGTTAAGCCACATTAAGCTTCCCAAAAAAAAGAGCTTAACCTTCCTAGCGGTATTCCCGAGTGTGACTCGGGGTAAGATTTTAGTGCCAAAAGCGGTAACCCCGAGTCACACTCGGGGTAGCGCTAAGAAGATCGCTGGATGCTGGAGGAGGTTTTACTTACCTTTTCTCCGGGATCCAGCGAAGACTGCGAGCGGTGTGCGGCGGCGGAGCTCTCTCCCGATCGTCTGCGAGCCCCGGCTTTCGTCTCCGGTGACGTGACGTCCGCCGGGGGGTGGAACCGGCGGCAAATTCGAATGTAAAATGCACCAAACACACTGATATCGTTCAAAATAAAATAAAATCACATTACATTACCCCCCAGTGCCCTTTCCTGCAGTTTTACTGTACTTTTTATGTAAATATATGTGTGTATATATATATATATATATATATATATATATATATATATAATATATATATATATATATATATACGTATATATATATACACATATACATATATATATATATATATATATATATACACACACATATTATATATGTATATATATATATATATATATATATATATATATACACACACATATTATATATGTATATATATATATATATGTATATATATATATATATATATATATATATATATATATATATACACATAATTCTTGTGAATGAGCAGCCCAAACCAACTGTATACATTATATATATATATATAATATATGTATACATAATATATGTATACATACATATATATATATATATACATATATATATATATATATATATATATATATATATATATATATATATATATATATATATATATATATATTATGTATAATGTATACAGTTGGTTTGGGCTGCTCATTCACAAGAATTACATGCTTTCAGCACCTAAAATAATGGTACCGCTTTCAGCACCTAAAATCCAAAAGAATCATACCGCCAGGGAGGTTAATGTCCCTAGTTTAACTTCTGGGAGACCAAAATCCACATAACCTCCAGGATAGGTTTTGGAAGTGTAGAACTTAGGCTGTGCAAATTTGCAAGACAATTGGTTGAGGTTTAGGCACATTATGGTACGTTAAGCTCTTTTTACATTAAGCCATTTGTTTTTATAGTTGTAAAATATAGCTTAATGTGAATAACTTTTGGTGTGATTTACCAAATGATCTGACATTTTCAGAATATGTTGGAATAGATAGACACTCCTATTGTACGAAGGTTGGGGGAAATTGGTTGAAATCTAAGCTCTTTTTTGTACATTAAGCCACATTAAGCTCCCCAAAAAAAGAGCTTAATGTCCCTAGTTTTCCTTCTGGGAGACCAAAATCCACATAACCTCCAGGATAGGTTTAGGAAGTGTAAATCTTAGGCTGTGCAACGTTTTAAGACAGTTGGTTGAAGTTTAGGCACATTATGGTATGTTAAGCTCTTTTTTTACATTAAGCAACGTGTTTTTATAGTTGTAAAATATAGCTTAATGTGATTTACCAAATGATCTGAAATGTTCAGAATATGTTGAAATAGATAGACTCTTCTATTGTTCGAAGTTTGGGGGAAATTGATTAACATCCACGCTCTTTTTTGTACGTTAAGCCACATTAAGCTTCCGGGAAAAAAAAGCGCTTAATGTCCCTAGTTTAACTTCTGGGAGACCAAAATCCACATAACCTCCAGGATAGGTTTGGGAAGTGTAGAACTTAGGCTGTGCAAAGTTTCAAGACAATTGGTTGAGGTTTAGGCACATTATGGTACGTTAAGCTCTTTTTACATTAAGCCACGTGTTTTTATAGTTGTAAAAAATGGATTTTTGTAAGATCTTACCGTAAAATCCTTTTCTCTTAAGCTCATTGACAGACGTAGTCTTCTTGATTCTCAAGAGCTGGGTTATGTTGTCTCCGCAGGAGTAGGACTAGGCAGAAAGACAAAACGTTCTGGCTCCACCTTAGGGGCAGTCCCTGAGGGTATATCCTCCCTCTCTCTGCTACAGGGAATCAGTTCTGTTCTAAAGCAGTAACAGAGAATTTAACCCAACCCAACTCAATGATAGAGGGGCGGGTACTACGTCTGTCAATGAGCTTAAGAGAAAAGGATTTTACGGTAAGATCTTACAAAAATCCATTTTTCTCTATCGCTCATTGACAGACGTAGTCTTCTTGATTCTCAAGAGCTGGGACATCCAGAAGCAGTGCCACAAATGAGGGGTGGGATTGACAGAAATCAAAATCCAATCTAGAAGGCCCAACCGGAGCCAACCAGAAGTATCAAAGGACTCATCGAGTAAACCGATGAGACCTACCCCACAAATCCTCGAGGTAGACCAACAGTCTCCTCAGACAGTGGCCTGCAGGAACCTTGCGGCCAGAAGAGGCATCTGACGATGCCATCACATGAACCTTATACAATATTGTAAAGGTATGAACCGACGACTAAACAGTCGCCTTGAAAACCTGAACCACTGACGCCTGATGGCGGAAGGTCCAGGAAACTCTAAGCGCCCGAGTAGAATGCGCCTTAAAAGGGAACGGGGGATCCCGACCCTTAGATAAAATAAGCCTATACCACCGTCTGTCTGATCCATCTAAAGATGGTCGCAGCAGAACAGGCAACCCCTACTTAGGGCCATCCGTGATCACAAACAGTGAATCCGTCTTACAAATTGAATCCGTAGTATTCAAATATATCCTGATCGCCCGAACTACATCCAAGGAATGCAACGCAATTCTCGAGGATGATTGGGCTAAGGACATAGGAAGGACAATACACTGTCCTCATTCAATGAAACTTTGAAACCACCTTAGGAAGGAAGGATGGATTCGGATGAAGAACAACCTTATCCCTATGAACCACCAGATCTGGGGAACAACAGGATAATGCAGCCAGTTCTGACACCCTGCGTGCCGAAGTGATAGCCACCAAGAAGACCACCTTCTGGGATAAAGTAAGCAAGGGAATCTCCCTGATATTTTCAAAGGGAGGTGTCTGAAGAACCGACAGCACCAAATTAAGATCCCAGGATGGTAACGGCGCGTGCACTGGCAGAGCCAGGTGTCGCAGCCCCTGGATGAAATTCCGCACCAAGGAATGAGTAGACAAAGGCTTCTGAAAGAAGATAGCAAATGCTGAAACCAGACCCTTGATAACACTCAAGGCCAGCTTCTGCTCAACTCCCTGTTGCAGAAAAGCCAATATTCGGACTACCGAATAAAGATGTAGATGGAACCCAAGGGATTCACACCACACAATATAAGACTTCCATGTACGATGATAATCTTTCTGGAAGTCTCTTTCCTTGTTTTAACTAGAGTAGGAATAACTGAAGCTGACAATCCCTTGTCCTTCAGCACCTGGGTCTCAATAACCAGGCCGTTAAAAAACCAGCGATCGCAAAGCAGGATGGAAGATCGGTCCCTGAGACAGTAGATCCTCCCTGAGAGGAAGTCTCCACGGGACGTCCGCCACCAGTCTGACCAAGTCGGCGTATCAAGCTCGACGAGGCCAGTCCGGAGCTGCCAGGATTACTGGAATTCCTTCCTCCTCTATCCTGCGAACAAGTCTTGGCAGTAACCCAAGAGGAGGGAAGACATACATTAGCTGGTATTGCCCCACGGGGTGACCAGTGCGTCTGCGGTCTCTGCTAGAGGATCGCGGGAGCGAGCCACGAATCTCTGTACTTTTCTGTTGAATCGTGATGCCAACAGATCCACATCCGGGGTGCCCCAACATAGGCACAACTGGTGGAAAACTTCTGGATGGAGGGACCATTCCCCCTGATCCGGAGTCTGACGGCTGAGATAATCTGCCTGCCAATTTTCCACCCCCGGAATGAACACCGCAGAGATAGCTGGAACAAATCGTTCCGCCCAGCGAAGAATGCAAGCCACTTCTTTGGCCGCTTGGACACTCTTGGTGCCCCCCTGGTGATTGACATAAGCCACGGCCGTGGCGTTGTCCAACTGGATCCGAACCGGGCTGCCCTGGAGCTGCTCGGTCCAGTGAATCAGACAAAGTCTGATCGCTCTCAGTTCCAATACATTTATCGGCAACCTGGATTCTTCCGGGGACCAAAGTCCCTGGACAGATAACTGACCGAGAATTCCTCCCCATCCGGATAGACTGGCATCCGTGGTCACTATCGTCCAATATATTGGCAGAAATGACTTTCCCTGGCTGAGCATCGGAGACCGAAGCCACCAGACCAGAGACTCTCTGGTCTGTTTGCTCAATCGGATCTGATTGTCCAGGGATTCCGGATTCCGATTCCATCTGAGAAGAATCTCTAGCTGAAGAATTCGGGTATGGGACTGGGCAAATGGGACTGCTTCGAAGGAAGCCACCATCAACCCCAGAACCCTCATGCAAGTCCGAAGGGAAGACCAGCTGTTGGACAGTAACAACTGGACTGCTGATTGAATCTTTCGGAGTTTCCCTACCGGAAGGAAAACTCTTGTCCTGACTGTGTCTAGAATTAGACCCAGATATTCGAGCCTCTGGGTGGGAACCAGAAATGACTTTTGCTGGTTCACCAGCCACCCGAATTCCTGTAAAGAAATCATAGTAATTTCTATGTTTTGTAGCAAGGTCTGAGGAGACTCTGCATGAAGCAGAAGATCGTCTAGGTAACCAAGAATCGATATGCCTCTTTGGCGCAGTAGTGCCAACATTGGGGCCAACACCTTCGTGAAGACCCGAGGAGCCGTGGCGAGACCGAAAGGTAACGCCACAAACTGATAGTGGTTCTCTTCTACGGAAAAGCGTAGAAACCGCTGATGTCCTGCGAAAATGGGAATGTGAAGATATGCGTCCTTGATGTCTATGGACGCTAGGACATCCCCTGGATGCAGGAAGGCTGCTACTGTGCGAATGGACTCCATTCTGAATCTTCTTATGTTGACAAAAGAATTGAGTGCCCTTAAGTCCAGAATTGGACGCACTTTGCCCTCTTTCCTGGGTATTGTAAATAGGTTTGAATAAAATCCTTGAAACCGTTCTGTCCAAGGAACGTGGACTACCACTCCTTGTTGTAGTAAATCTGTGACTGCTCTCCGCAGATCTTCTAAACGATCCGGGGATAGTCGAATATTGGAAGGGAAGAATCGCGCCGGTGGGAGAGATCGAAACTCGATCTTGTACCCTGACCTTATGACTTCGCAAACCCACTTGTCCGGGATTCTGGAAAGCCATGGATCCGGGAACCGGCGAAGACGTCCCCCCACCCCAGTTATGGGTGGGGGCGCACCTTCAGGCTTTGGACGGTTTATCTTCAGGTCTGGAGGGGGCGGGCTTTTGCTTGCCCGACCAACGACCCCTGACGCCTCCTGAAGGAGCTTTGGAGGACTTCATTTTTTCACCCGCGGGACGAAAAAACCTCTTGTGAGCAGAAAAAGAAGGCCCTCGTCTTTGACGAGTTCTACTACCTTTAAAATTTTGCGGTAAAAAGGTGCTCTTTCCACCCGTGAGATCCTTAATGATCTCATCTAAGTTGGCTCCAAATAGACGCTCTCCTAAAAAGGGGATATTAGCCAATGCTTTTTTGGAACCTTGGTCGGCTAACCAACCTTTTAGCCACAGTGTACGCCTGAGAACCACTGCTGAGACTGATGCTCGCGCCAATAATGGAGTGGCGTCTAACGCCGCATCACACACAAACTGTAACCCCTGTATCATTTGTTCCAACAAATCTGATACCGCCTGAGGGACCTCTTCTAAGTCCCGGCGTAACCACTTGGTCCATTCAGTTACAGCCTGCGAAACCAGACCAATAGCTATTATAGGTCTGAAAGCTGATCCAATCAAGGAAAACATGGTGCGAGACATAGCTTCTATCTTGCGATCCACTGGATCTTTAAAAGACGGAGCGTCTTCTAGAGGAATAACCGTGGCTTTATTCAATCTAGCAATTGGTGAATCCACCACAGGTGGTTCTGTCCATTTCTTAATGAGGGTTTCCTCAAACGGATAACGCCTGTTAATGCGATTAGAAATAGTAAAAGTGCGTTTTGACAGACGCCATTCTTCTTCGATTGGATTGCCAAAACATTTGGACAATGGAAAAACCTTCGCCACTTTGATGCATTTTTTAGTCCCAAAAGGGATTTCAGTTTCAGCTATTTCCGACGGAATACCCTGTAATCTTAAGGTTTCTTGAACAGATACCAGGAGTGCGTTTACCAACGCTTCCTCTCTGGCTATGGCTGATGCCGAAACATCCTCCTCGCTGTCTGAAGAGACAGTACCCGAGACACCAATCCCAGATGAAGTACCTGCAACTGCAGAAATAGGCTCAGTCTGAATCCGAGGTTTCAGATAATAAGGGGTTAGGCGGGGGTCGCTTTCTTGCGCCCTGTCCCTGACAAGCCACTTCCACCCGGGACACAAAAGTTTCCATAATAGCTGACAATGATTCAATCGTCAGTGGGGTGCTGGAGGATCCTGCAGACCCCTCGAGGGGATCCGGAGGAGATACATGAGTGGCAGGGTCCATGTTAATTCAGGACACCTTTGCCAGAAAAAAAAAAAAAAAAAAAACTTTCTTTTTTTTTTTTTTTTTGTGTGTCTCCCCCTAGCGCAATAGCGCCCCTCAGAGTACCTGCTTCTCGATCCCCACAGAGAGAGAGAGGGACCCCCAAGGCTCACCAACCGATGCAGTGAAGTTTCCAACCAACTGCAGTCAGCGTCTGTCTTTTACAGACTGGAAGGAGCTGTTGCTTTTTCCCGGGTAGAAGGACGTGGCTCCGCCCCCTGTGTACGCCTTCCGGCGTTCCCAGCTCTCCACGAGGTAGCTGGGCTCATGAAACATGGCCGCCCCCATACAAGAGACATAAGACTCCAAAAACATGGCGGCCGGCGTGACCTGAGGACATACATGCACTTGGTCTACGGCAAAATGGCGGCAGACCGCCGAAATCGTTTTTCCCAGCACATCCACCTGCATCTCTGCTGAGTGGCGATTTGTTGATCTACAGGAGATACACTACAGATAAGGTAGGATTATACCTCCTATGTCTGCTGTAATGCTACATTCTGCTGGGTAGAGTGTTAGCTCTCAAACCAAGTCCACTTCCCACAAACACATACTGTATTTACAAGGGGGACTTTTAGTGTCAGATATATACTGACCATGAATGGAGGGGCCCATAATTCATACTGCCTCATAACGAGGAAAGAAAAAAAGGGAACGTTTACTCACCATACCGAACCGACAGGCACCCTCTCTTCACAATACCCTCTCCACCGGGGTGGGGGGTTGTGGACCACTCCAGACGCCTCGACTCTCTGGTTCCTGGCGTCCAAGCGAGACTTTTAACTCGCAAGGTCAGTCCCTCCACTGGGACTCCATCGCGGCCGACCCAGCGCGGAGCTCTGGTCTGCACGCGCTCGTAGGCAGAAACCGGGGTGACCACTGGATCTCAACATCCAGCCCGTCGCCCGGCCCCGCATACTTACTTGAATGTGTCGCGGCCGACCAAGCGCAATGCAATGGTCTGCGCGCGCTCGTAGGCCGGCTGGGGTGACCACTAGTGTCGCCCAGTCCGGCGTTTTTGCTTGAAGATCTCACAGGAAAAAAACACTGCAGAAAAACTACCTAAAAAATATTTTTTCTAAAGAAAAAATCTTGCCAGGACCAAAAAGATCCCAGCAAGGAACTTAGGTCCTTACTCCTGACTAGACAGAAAAAAACTGATTCCCTGTAGCAGAGAGAGGGAGGATATACCCTCAGGGACTGCCCCTAAGGTGGAGCCAGAACGTTTTGTCTTTCTGCCTAGTCCTACTCCTGCGGAGACAACATAACCCAGCTCTTGAGAATCAAGAAGACTACGTCTGTCAATGAGCGATAGAGAAATATAGCTTAATGAGAATAACTTTTGGTGTAATTTACCAAATGATCTGCAATTTTCAGAATATGTTGGAATAGATAGACTCTTCTATGGTACCAAGTTTGGGGGAAATTGGTTCACATCTAAGCTCTTTTTTGTACATTAAGCCACATTAAGTCCCCCAAAAAAAAAAGCTTAATGCCCCTAGTTTTCCTTGTGGGAGACCAAAATCCACGATAGGTTTGGGAAGTGTAGAACTTAGGCTGTTTAAAGTTTCAAGACAATTGACTGAGGTTTAGGTACATTATGCTATGTTAAGCTCTTTTTACATTAAGCTGTTGACATTAAATGTTTTAGGAATGTAAAATATAGCTTAATGTGAATAACTTTTGGTGTAATTTACCAAATGATCTGAAATTTTCAGAAAATGTTGGAATAGATAGACTCTTCTATTGTACGAAGGTTGTGGGAGACCAAAATCCATGAAACCTCCAGGATTGGTTTGGGAAGTTTCAAAAAACTATTAGATGGGCACCTTAAAGACCACAACATACAGGGGTATACAATGTACGGTTAAAAGCAAATACACACACACACATCATAGGTTGAACTGGATGGACTGATGTCTTTTTTCAACCTCACTAACTATGTAACTATGATGTGTAGAACTTAGGCTGTGCAAAGTTACAAGACAATTGATTGAAGTTTAGGTACATTTTGGTACATTAAGCTCTTTTTACATTAAACCATTTACATGAAACATTTTAGTATTGTAAAAAATATAGCTTAATGTGAATAACTTAATGTGATTTACCAAATGAGCTAAAATTTTCAGACTATCTTGGCATCAATAGAGTCTTCTATCGATTGAAGTTTGGGGAAATTGGTTAACATCTAAGCTCTTTTTTTGTACGTTAAGCCACATTAAGCTCCCCAAAAAACAAGCTTAATGTCCTTAGTTTGCCGACTGGAAGACCAAAATACATGAAACTTCTAGGATAAATTAAATTTAAAAATTTAGTCTGTGCAAAGTTTCAGGACAATTGATTATGGTTTAGGCACTTTATTACACATTAAGCTACATTAAGCCATTTTCACATTAAATGTTTTAGTGTGTCCCTATAAAGTGAAAAAGACTGGAAAAAAAATCTGAATTTTTGTTATTTAAATTACCCATAGAATAGAAAATATTTGTAAATGTTTATATAGTTTGAAAGTTTAGCTGATTAATTATTCAGAGAATAACTGTCTGTTTCAGCTAGACTACCACTAGGCAATGTTTAGCTAAATCCCCAGGGCTGGTGTGTAATATTTAACATCAAACATTTTATTTCATGCCAGTTGCTGAAAGTTAACAATTCA
Organism: Pelophylax lessonae; assembly: GCF_965119305.1. Classification (NCBI taxonomy): domain Eukaryota; kingdom Metazoa; phylum Chordata; class Amphibia; order Anura; family Ranidae; genus Pelophylax; species Pelophylax lessonae. The sequence continues at coordinate 595,117,288 of NC_138768.1, forward strand.
CTACACAAATTTTTTATTCATTATTAAATACAATAAATTATATTTTCTTTAGTATACAGGGTTCGTCTGACAAAAACAGAGAGAGAAGCTAGTTATGACTACAATGATGTCACTATTGTGGACATTATCAAAGATGGTAAGTACCTAATAAAAGTGTTTTTTTTTCAATATTGATATATACAGGGCTTTGCATGGGATCTAATTTGATTGCAGTCTTCTATATCTTATTTTTAGTTTAGGATGACTGCTTTTTAGGTGCCAAGCTCCATCTATTGAGAAGCGCTAAAAAAATCAGCCTGACTAGGAAGTCATGCTGTGGGTTCCTGAGAAGCTAAAATAATCAGGGACAATTAGGCCACTGCTGTGAGTGTTTTTATTGAAGAGGCAGCTGCCTTTATATATGAATCTTCTGTAAAAATTGTGGAAGCCTTGGGAAAGCTAGGGTATGTTGCTTTGCATTTTGAGACACTGAGTGGTGGCAGCTTTGCAAGTAAGGGCCTTTCTGTTGACCTGGACAAAAGACCTGTTTCCCTATTATAACACATAAAAAACAAAACGTTATCTTATTCAGCTGTAACTACACATCAAAATAATTTCTGTTTATTTGTTGCAAATTGTTTGAGGCAGAAAATTAGGCTTTCATCATAAACATCTCTAATCAAAAGATATGCTGGAATTTCACATTTTTTGTTTTCTTATTGCAGAAGCAGATATCAAAACCAGAAGTGTAAATTCTACCATGAAGCTCATTGGTCACATGGCCTGCAGTGAATCACTAAATCTTCAAATCGGTTCAGAATATCTTATAATGAATCACTATTCTGACCTTTGGGAAGTTTCACCATTGTGAGTATAAAAACTGACTTTATGATTATCTTATATACACACACACACTAAGGGATTTACAAAGAAGTGAAATATTGTTCCTTTTTTGTCCTTTATCTATTTCAATAATTTTCATCGGGTTGTGTAAAAATAAAAACAAAGTTGCCCACACAGGGGCTAAAAAAAGAAGGTAACAGATGATAGAGATTCATATGAAAAAAGGTTTACAGGGTCCTAGCCTTGTCTCAGCTAGGTGCTATCCAGGGCCCAAAAGTTTTAGTTGGGAACATAGGCTTACCTAGAGGCTCATGGATTCAGAGGCTCATGGATTCAGAATAGCAACATAGAATGGGGAGAGAAGACTCTGAGGACTGTTCGAAAGCAAAAGTCAAGTGAATTCCTGGGGGATAAAAAAGTAGGAGATGACAATTAAAGAGCATGAGAGGGAAGTGAAGGTGGGATCAGTAAGAGGAGAATTAGGGAACGAGAGGGGAGTGGTTTGCCCTCGGACTTGGGACTAGGCCTAGTATGTAGGCTACAAGTGGTTCATGCTAGATGGATTCAAGGCTTAGAAAGGCTTTTTTTTTTTTTTAGAAACTTAGTTTGTGAAATGTGCAAAATACTGGTTTCTCATTAACCACCTGTAAATTCATACACACATTGACCTCTTGGAAATTAAGCTTCCTCCAAGCTTTAGCTTGAGTAGCAGCCAAAAATAGGTATATGACCAGTTTCTGTTGGTAAAGGAAAAGGCCTGGGACCATATGATGCAGAAGGGCCATCTTTGTGTCCTTTAGGACAACTATATAGAATAAGGTTTGGAGAAGGCCAAAAGTCCCAGAAAGGGGTCAACTTGGGACATGACCACCAGACATGTAGTATATCTCCCTGAAGCCCACAACCTCTCAAAGCATCTATCATATTTCAGGATAGTGTGAGCCAGTTGTGTTGGCATGTAATACCACAGAAAGAGGACTATGTACGCTGTTTTCATGATAGAGGGTCCCAGGGTTGGCAAGATCTTGCTCCAAATTCTGAGCATAAGAAATAAAGGGAAAGAGGGCCCTCTCTGGCAGGAGAGTACAACCAAATAGAGTATAGCAGGGAAATAAGCCTTAAGAGCCTTGGGGAGTGCAGGAAAATGTGTTCAAAAACGTTTTGTATATAGGAACTCTGAATATGGGAACTATGAATGTTTTCTAATAATTAGGTCTAAGATGGGAAGGAATGCGAGGTTAGGAAATTATGTATGTGGGTTAAGCCTTGAGCGGACCACCAAACTAAGTCTCTTGGTTGGTAGATACCTGAAGAAAACAATGGGTTATTAAGAATCAGAAAGGAGATGTTCATTTGCCACAATATCCAACCAAATACCAGAGTTCTAAGTGAGGGCATAGGGGGGATGGGTGAGCTTTGTGTGAAAGCCAAAGTAAGCAGAGATAGAAATGGTAGCACAATTAGGTAGCTCTAAAAAAAAAAAAAAAAAAAAAAAAAACCGAGAGGGTTACGTTCAAGGTGTCATGCAGTAAAGAGAGTTGTGGGATTTTTGGCTACATTATAGTATCTTTCTATATTAGCCACTTAAGCCCCAGCCCTATTTCGTACACTTTTTGTTTTTCAAGTTAAAACCAGTATTTTTTCCTAGAAAACTACTTAGAACCCCCAAACATTATACATATTTTTTTAGCAAAGACTCTGGAGAATAAAATTTCGGTCATTGCAATATTTTTTGTCACGCGGTATTTGCGCAGCGGTCTTTAAAACGCCATTTTTTTAAAAACATTTTGAAAAATCACATTTCGCTGCATTTAAAAAATACTAAACAGTAAAGTTAGCCCATTTTTTTTTATATTGTGAAAGATAATGTCACGCCAAGTAAATAGATACCCAACATGTTACGGTTTAAAATTGCGCCCCCCCCCGTGGGATGGCGACAAACTACGGTCAATAGAGATCTCAATGGGCGACGCTTTCAGTTTTTTTAAAGGTTACCAGTTTAGAGTTAGAGTGTAGCTCTTTTTTTTTAATTATTGCACACGCTCTGGCGATCGTAGCGATACCTCACATGTGTGGTTTGAACAGCGATTTAATTTGCGGCACAACTTCCGTATACGTTTTTTTTTGTGCGCAAGCTGACGGTGACGGGGGCGGCTAAATTTTTTTTTTTTTTCCTATTTATTTTATTATTTTTTTTAACTTTATTACAGTTTTTTAAAAAAAAAAAAATCTGATCACTTTTATTGCTGTCACAAGCAATGTAAACATCCCTTGTGACACCAATATGTAGTGACAGGTACTCTTTATGGAGGGATCAAGGGTCTAAAAGACCCTAGACCCCTCCACTACACTTCCATGTATGCAAAACACCGAAAACGGCGTTTTTGCATACAGACATTTTTTAAATTTGCCGCCTTTTGCAGCACAGTAACCCGGAAGTGACGTCGTGGAGACCCGATTAAAGCCGCGGACGTGCCGGCTGGGTGCTCGGGGCTCCCGGTGGGACGGGAGCTCCGTTACAAGTCACGGAAGGTGACGGGAGGGGGGGGGACGTCATTTCAGACCATTTCAGAAGACAGTTTGATATTCAGTGAACCATACTCGCACCACTAATAGCTCATTGCAGCTGCTATTCCAAACCGTTAAATTGTGTATACCTCAGAAAAGACCCGCAGAATCAATCCAGGGCTGTACATTTATTCCGGTTTACTGTGAAGCATGAGATTCGAGCAAATTGGGTAAGGATTCTAAGAAGAATCGTCAGGTTTGTGATAGGGTTGGCGAGTACCTTAGGAGATATTGAAATGGTGAGACTGATAGCTTGCATATCTAACTGTGGCTGAGGGAGAGGAATATAGGGCAGATATCCAGGATGCCCCCCAGACGAAGTCGAAAGACGAAACTAGTCAGGGCACGATCACGCGGCTTTATATGTAACAGATCGTAGTGTGCCTCCTGGGATCCCCAATAGCAGTGAGCAGAGCGTCTTACTTGAGCGACGGCTGTGAGCTACAGCAGGAGAGGAAAGGATTGTCTGGTGAAAATGTTGCTATCAAGTCCATGTTGTGCTGGTATTGAAGTAGTAGTGGATTAACTCTGAAGGGATGACCTGACCTTGCAAAATCAAAGCCTATTTTGATAGATATCCGGTGAGTGCTTAATACCTAGGGGAGAGGTTACACGTGGTGTGGTGACGGGCAGGTTTTCCAACCGTTTGAATATACCCTGCCTCCCTATTCACATTCCCTGGGAAAAGTTTTCAGAATTGCAAGCATGTTGCTGAATAGATAAAGGACTTGTTGAACTGAGGAGGATCATTGTACTTCATAAAGCGCTGCTAATGTGAACATTGTTTATCATTATTTTATGTGGACAGTGGAAGCATGAGTATATAATTTTAATTTCCATAGCAGCAGCTAGCATAATTTATAATCCATCAATAGCACATTGTATTTATAAGCGCTGGGTGAAAGAGGCTATTGGTTTTCCTTCGGACTAGTCACTTTCCTTTTCTAAGATATCCAGGATGGAGTCCACAAATCCTCTTTTGCTCAAGATTAGCTCAAAGGTTTTAAGGAAATGTGGAAAGAATAGGGCTCTCCAAGTAGCTCAATGTATGGCTGATGTGCCTGGGATCGAGGAGTGAGATCAATGTTCAGGCATCACTCTCCAAGCCTCCCCAAAACTCTGTTCTTTTTCTGCTAGAATCTTAATTTTAATTACTTCCTGCAATTAGTAATAGTGCGTTCAGTTGTAATTTCAATAATAAAATAGGACTTTCGATGGCTTTTGTTTTAAAATTACTGGTAAGGTGCAGTAGATGCCCACAAGTACATGTCCTCATGTTCAGATCAGTTCTTTGCACCCAGGAAAGCTCCTGGCACCTAGACTTAGACTTGGGCCTCGACTCATTTTTAAGTTGGATTTTTTTATTTTGTGTTCAATCTGTTTATTAGAAAGTTTTAAAAAGTACAAAGGTGGCATTGTCATGATAAACATTAGTCACCCCACAGGGATAATGGTTTGAGTTTTATGGGCAATAAATAGGTGACATAAAAGGATTGAAGAAATTATTCAGTTGCGATGTATCGTGCGACAACTGTGGCAGAACTGCACCGTGTTTGAAGGTGCCATTAAAATTAATGGCATCTGAAATTCATGTTATGTGATTTGCTGTTTTAGCAGATTCAAAACACCCAAGTGTGAATGGAGTTTTAGAGCTCCTAGATGTACATAAAAAAAATGACTTAGAACAGGTTTCTCAAGGGTCAAGTAGGCAACAGTCAAAGCCATTTGATAGGAAATGTGAGACCCATGGTTCCAAGATATAGGCAGAGTGCCCTGTAGTTTTGCCCTCAATTTGTTCAATAATTACTGTCCAGTGTAACCTGATTTTAACCTCAGCTACATACAGTATTTTAGAAAGCTATGCCTTGGCAAAATGTGGATCAAAAGTACAAATTGGTGCTTAAAAATACCATCACCTTTTAGGTTTAGAAGTGCATCAATAGGTTTCATGGGAAGTGGCCATTGAGAAAGGATGCAAAGAATTCTATAAACCTGTGTCCACATCTTCTGGGCAAAGAACATAACCACCATATATAACAAAATGTGCCTGGTTCTGTAAAGCCACAAAAGCTATTAGATGAATGGCCTGGGATTGTGTGGGCCATCTAAGTAATACTTTGTGCAATGCATTTGCTGCATAGACTAGTAATTACAAACATGATAATTTTCCAAATTTGGGTCCAATCATTCTGCTCCAGTTGGATACCCAGATCCACCTCCCATTTGAAATTGTAAGACAGAATACATTTTGAGAATAGGTTGCTATAGAGTAAGGAGATTGACCCTGGGGAATGTGAGTCATTTTTGCGATTCAAAAGAGGGAAGTGATAGATTATCACTTCATATGCAAGGAATGGAGGAAATACTATATATTGTTTAACTTGTAGATTCCAAAATAGTTTGGAACTGGGTAAATTGCATTCTCTTTGTAAATTGGGAAAAAGTTTCCATACTCTTTGGTGCAAGTAGGTGGTGTAAGTATGAGGCTACATAGGCAAACACTGCTGTCTGAGTATAGTAGCTATGTGCTTCAACTCTAGCAGCTGCGTTTCCTTTTAGGCTAGTGTGCATACCAGTACTTGGATGCTCCCAGGTATTAAACTATTTACTCTGGCGGTGGGTATTGCTAACGGGCCCACAGGGGAAAACATACTATAAGGCAGTGGTAGGTCTGGGTGCCTTGCTGTGGCCTGCAGCTTAAGCATGTATTTGCAAATGTGTGCAACTAAACCCCTGTTTTTAACGCATTCTGTTAGACCGGTTAATTCGGTTGGTCGCAGGCTACTTGGTAAGTTGTGACTGGAAACTTCTTGGCTTTTTTTTTGACAAGGCAGTGGTAGGTAGCAGTTCAGGTGTGGGGACAGCAGCATCGGTGGGTATCAGGATGCACAGCAGACAAGAGTGTAATCCAGTAAATCATTCTAGTCTAATCGGCTTGTAGTTTAAGTCAATCGTTTTAAGTCTATGGGACAATAAAGGTATCTTGTTTGTTATCTTTTACATAGAACTGATGCTTAAAGTGCTACTAAAGTCTCACTTTGTTTTTAGGCAAAAATAACAAACATGTTATTTACCTGCCCTTGATGCCTGTTGTAAACAGGTCCTCCCAAATAGTGGGTTTATGCACTTCCCAAAGAGTAATTGGGGAAATCTCTGGGGTGGAATTGTGTCAAATGTAGCCTGAAAACGAGTCCCTGATAACTGAACAAATTACTACATAAGTTACGAGGGTGTTATTCAACATCTGTTAGGTATTTATGTGAAGGGATCAACACTATGGTCGTCAGTCCATGTAATGTGCCAGATTTCCAAATGAAAGATTAGGGGAATGTTTGACAGTAATATAATTTCAGTAGCATTTTGAGAAGGGAATCACCAATGGCACCCTACATAATTATCTTGGTAAGTAAATAACAAACCCTATTGTATAAATTATTCCTTTTTAGATTAACAATTGCCAACAAGTTCTGGGGATGAAAAGGGTTGAGAACCACCATCCAAAAAATAAATTGTATTGTTGGCCATGGTAACAGGTGTATTTACATTACCCTTTCCACAACAGATATTTGTGTGTACACTTCTTTTCGATCTTTTCTATCTCTTGCATTTAAAAGTATAGCTAGTCCTTGAGTCACAAACTCCCCGTTATATATTCATTGGGTTATTTAAAAAAAAAAAAAAACACACTCTCAACTGTACGGCTAAATGATTTGATAAAAGTAATAGGAAAAGCATGGCAATTCATAAAAAAGGGAAACCGCTATATATTTGGATATCCCTTATTGCATTAGTACAATTGAATGTATTTACATTTTTTTTATTTAAAAATATAAATGTGCTTATGTATTCAGCATCCCTTAAATGGTAAATAAAGCAGGACATATTTGTTTTACTTACAGGACAAGCTTTGTTCTTAGCAGTAAAGCCTTCATCTTTAATTGGTCAGAAGAGGATGAAAAGTTGACAAAATTTGCAAGCAAAATGAAACTCCAAGGATGCAGTACTTAAACCCAAAATTTAAACTGTGTCACAGAGCGGATAACACAATTATTTTGGGCCTGGTAACAATTCTGATTACCCTAGGGTAAAACATCTGGCTGTTATTAAAAGCAACCAAGTCAAAAAATAAAATAATCATCCCCACAAGGGGAAAGATATTCATTGTTTTGCAGGTAGCATTGTAACTTTTTTTTTTTTTTTGCAGACAGGGTTACCTTAACTTGTATTGTACTCGACATGTACATATCAGTTTGTCATCAAATATGTGAATATATTCCATTTACAGCATTGCCTGTTGCTTATTTCTTAGTGTACTGCAGTGTTTTTGCACTCACATAAAATTATTAAACTAGTTGCTTTTTAATTTTTGTCTACATAATCAAAAATCAGTAAGAGATTTGCCGCAATTCAAAGGATCTTCCAGGAAGCAAAATACCTCAGTGATTAGATCCTTCTTCACAGACCCACAACTAAGGGTTGAATACTGCCTAAACCAGTCTAATGACAGATATTTTGCTTCATGGCAAATTACCTTGAAAGTAAACAGGACACCACTGGCAACTCTAAAGGAATAAATGTATCAGCATAAATTACCTTTATGTGGTCAAGACAACAGCACTGTGTAAAGGAAAGTTATTCTTGACAATATAAAGCCAAATTGAGCCTTTTCAATTTTGACAGCAGCAGTGATCACTCCTTACACAGGCACGGTTCACACTTTTTTTTCTTTAATAAATTAACTTTAGATTCAAAATATCCAAAGAAGTTCTTACCAACTTATACTTTTCCTGCGAAATTAAAGGCTTTCCCATCAATTCAAACAAATCTAACTATTGGTACCCAGGGGCCCATTTACATCTGTGCATTGTGATTGACTCAATTTAAAGGAAGCCTGTTCATTTAAATGTGCTGCCTAATGCACCCAAAAAAAAAAAAAGGTGAATTTTCTAGTTTTATCAATGCAGTGCACCACAAAGCACAGTGGAGGGTTATCATTTAGTGCGGTGTTCTGCAATTATGTGAAGTTGGTTCTAATCTGATGGGTGGACTTGTGACCAATACGGAGGAACAGGGAAAGAAGGCATGTTCACCTTTTACAGAAAAAGTGGAAATTTGTATAGCATATTAACTGCCTGCGGCTCTGGATCTTCTGATCTCGGACATTTAGTTTTCACTTTTTATTTTTTAAATACTTTAATATTAGACTAATGTAGGCACAGCTGTTGCCAACTGGATTTTAAAGGTGTATGCTCCAATGCCTTCATCCTTACCCAATTATTCACTAACCTGAAACAGGTATGAAGTTCAAGTATTCAAACATTTCACTACATTGCATGCTTGTCCTGGGTCACTGACACACTAGTCACAAAGCATGGACCTATAAAATAACACTGCCACTAAAACTAAAAAAAACAAAACATGAATAGTGTTGTCAGCCATGATGTTCAGGTATCCTAAAAAGGCCTGCGTATACCTGCAGTAGCCCCCAAGTCTGTTACATCTCCTGTCTGCCCCTTCTGGGCAGGGTTGAGCTTGCTTACTACCTTCTGACAACATAATACTTTTGGCTCATCACTATGATGGATTGTTTCACTGGTCAAAAGGAATGCACAGGAGAGGAGTGCCTGTCAAAATTTGAGCATAAAAAAAAAAAGGGACATGGAGGCAGGTACATGCCGGCTAAATGTCTGCACTTTAGGACTCATGTTTTTTGTTTAGGTATAGCAAAAAGGTGTTTAACAGGCAACTATAAAATACCACCTACATTATTTTTATTTCAATATCCAGACAGCCAAATTAATATTTAAATATACAATATAGACATTTTGCAATAAGTGCTGATCCTGCTGAAATCCAATGTAGTGCGGTAACACATTGCCTCTGATGTACTAAATTCCAAATCAATGTTACCAGCCCTGTCCAGGTTACTGTGACCTACAGAACACTTCCATGTTATGGAGATGAGAAGAGGGAGTTGTTTTGTAGTTTAAATCAGAAATGAGCAATCGAGGGTGACATCAATGCTTCTCCATCAATACAGTAGTTATTGTTATCACCCTAGGACAGGACAGGAAGTGTGTTACGGGCAAGTTCACCAAGTTAAAAGTAAAAAAGAGGGGAAAAAAATGCAGCCAGTACATTTAAGGGTGGCTAAGCTGCAATATTCCATTTTTGTTCATTGGTTTAGATACACCTACAGTGTTGTGCAAGGTTATTCTGAAATGAAATTTGTAGAAATAGTTGACTAATGTATTTGAACAGGCAAACATGAGATCAATAAAAAAAATAGTGCCTACAGATAAAAGGTGGTACACAAATAACTTTCATGAGCTAAAATTAACAAAAATGTGGATTTATATGGAGAAAAAGTTAGTACACTCCTACATTTAAATACAGAAAATTAGAATCTGTTCCAGATTGTGTTCGTCATTTTCTCACCGAATGCAATGATTGGAGGAAGTGGAAAGGTGAGGCAGTCACATCTCATGTTTTTTCACCACATCCAATCAGAGAATGTTTTGCATTCCTTGCAAAATTCAAAGCATTCTCTGAATGGTGCTCATGCCAGTCAAGTAACCTCCTATGTTCACAATACAGCAGGGCAGCTGCTCAGCCCAGGAAATGGAAGCTAGTGGAGATCACTGCAGTGGCGTGGTCTATTGGATTTTCGGCATCTAGAGGGATCCCATAGGTATGGTATATTCAGAGTTTCAGAGTAAACCTAGCATTACCTGGAATTCTTGTTTAAAAGAATAGAGGGTTTTGGACAGCCTTAGGCAAAGCCCTAAATTGACTCCCATTTAAAAATTTTGTAGGGGGATTTTTGAAAAAGGGGAGTTCGTGCAAGGAATCCCACAAACTTCTTGCAATAGAAGAAATTATGCATGGAACCAGTAAAAGATTTCAGAGTCAATGCCAGACACTGGTGGCTATACAAAACAGAAGGCAGCTTTTGATGCCAAGGGCGTACTTATGTTTTTCCACAGTACACTATTACATCTGATATTTTTGTTGAAATAACTCATTGAAAAGGCAAAGGTTTCTCGCATTCTTATTCCAAATATACCATCTTTATCTGTAGGCAATGTTTAAATAAAGAATATTTGACAGTTCAAATATTTTAAAGTCAACTATTTTCATGGGAGGGACTTGGTGTACCTAGCCCACCTATAATCTACATTAAAGCAAATAGAGCTTTAAGAGGTCGGCGGAAGAACAAATCTTTACTTCCCAATCAATCGGTTGTTGTCCCCAGTTAGCAACATCATGAGGCATACATCTTAGGATTTCTCATAGAAATTTTTTGGTTTTTACCCATTGAATTTGTAAAAGAAAAAAAAAATGCATTGGAGCTTTGAGATAGTTTTTACTTATGTTTGAGTATTGTTACCCATGTTTTTTATTAACCCATTTAATCAAACAATGTAACCTTTGTTAGCTCAAATTTTTGCTCTTGGAATCCTAATAAAAGGCAAGATAAACATGCATGTTATGGTTTGAATTATTATTCCATCAACGCACATTACAGCTTCTTCAGTGTGAGGGCATGACCAAACAAATTAGGTAATTTGTGTGTATTCCTAATGCTTGAGCATTTTGGATATTCGGTATCCAAAAAGTATTCACTTCTGTAATAATGACACAAAAGGTGATCAACAAAGTATATGATGGACTCAATTAAAAAGGTATTTAAACCCCATGACTAAATTACATTATTGGAAGGCATTTATTGTGTTTTGTTTTGTCAGGACTGCTTCTCTCCCCTTCAAGTGCATGGGGATGCAATATAATGACCAATGCCTTTGACCTGCAGCTCTCTTAAAGGATAAGTTCCTCTTGGGAAACGTGCTATATGTTCCAGCATCTGCAGCTCTCCCTGCACCCACCTGTCACTATTTGAAAACAGAGCTCCACCCACATGGCTGCATCATTCATTCAGTTTCCTGTGAATGAATGCCTACAAATACTGTCAGCCATTGATGCTGATGGCTTGTAGTTTTCAATGAGCTGCAAGGGCGCTGGTGAGCGCTCTCGTAGTCCTTTGATTCTTTCTGCTCTCGGGTAACTGTAAGTGGAGTTTGCATTGCCATGAACTTGTATGCAAAACTTGTTAAAAGCAAACAAAAGCTCCTAAATATGAAACGTTTATGAATATTTAATTTGTTCTATATTAAGCTAGTTTAAAAAAACCCTATTTTTTGTAACAACTGTTTTGCTGACAAAAGACTTCTACAGAGCTCACAATCTCAAATTTTATACAAAACGTGACTGATTTAGGAGTGACTCACCCCTTTTCCCCAGTGCAAATAGGGCACTTTTAGTTACAGAGTAAGAAGTTACTATGCTCTTTAAAGAACCTATACCGCTTGGAAAAAACAGTGTGTCATGGGTGCATTTTGTATTCACTGTGTATTTGTAGAATAGATTTATGTTAAAGTTTAAAAAAATACAGTGACGTGTGATGCCAAACCATTAGGCTTTTCTCAATTTAAAATAGACTGGAGGCAGTTATTCCCACTTAGTATCTGTGTTGTGGTGGGGCAGAACTGCGTTAGCCAACCCCCCCTACCCTGATATTTATTTTTCTGCAGGCTTATGCGCAATTCTCCATTTGTTCTGGCGTGTCGGCAGCCCATTCATAATAAAATTGGCTACCTTAATGCAATGCATGTTAAACCACAATGAAGCTAAGAATGAACTGGCCCGAAGGAGTAGAGTTTAGCAGAGAGAGGGTAGAGCTTTGTGACAGACCCTTAACAATTGCTCATGTCTAGAATGCAAAGAGATATAAGCAGTCTAATAAAACTCTATCCTTATCTGCATGTTAGAAAGGGGTCAATGAAAGAAAATGACTACATTTACACACTGTCCCCTATGACGTTTGGACATTTACATTCGTGTAAGATTGTTAATGGCTTGTTATGCAAGTCTATCGCATTCTAGCATTTATGTCCTAATACACACACACACAAATATAAATGAATGCAGAGAACGAAGAGGTTTATTAAAAATCTAAACCGCCTTACAAAATTAGTTCTCAGAAGAAAAAAATGGATTTGCGACGAAGGACATAAAACACATTTGTTGAGAATCGTAAGATGCCGTCTTCTAAACGATCTTTAAGCAACACTGGTTTAGAATAAATTTCTTCCAGAGCATTCACTAATAGTTCAAAACACTACGAATGCTGAAAAGGAGACAAAAAAGAAAGAAAGAAAAAAAAAAGAAATATTCATTAATATTTTAGCTTTTATCCACATTGTGTAAATGAAGGATGCAAAGAGTCATAAGCTAAACAGTGGTGCTAATTGTTTTATTTGGATCACAGCAAGTAGATATGACCACATAATGTTTCTAAAATTAATGCCACGGGAAAGGAAAGATTCAAACAAGCATTTGATTTTCCCTCCCCCTTCCTACTATTTATGAATAAAAATTATTTGCGAGAAATCTCCCAATTATTGTCTTTCCAGCAACCCAGATCTCTAAATGTTAACTTATTTTAACTTTTTCACCGACATAAGGCAGCTTTTTACACACACTCCATTTGCTGATCCTCCCTCTGGTGAATCACTTCCCTGTGCTCCATAAGCTACAGTGGAGCTTATCCACTATGTGATGGCATTTAAGTTATGGAGGGGGGGGGGGCTACCATTGCACTACACATGGCATATATAGGTGTGCATGCTGATCAGAGTGATCATTTTAGAGCCATTATTCGCTTTGAATGCTAAACTGTTGAGCTGAGAGTGAAGGTTCGTCCTTGAAACTGGTCAATGGTAATGCAAGCAAGAGACAATGGCTGCATGCTCTCTAAAAGGATCGACTACAGGAATTTCTTCTGCGCAATAAAGGATGAGTTGGTGTCATTTTATGTGATATAGCAAATTCTAAAAAGAACATTTGCGAGTACCACATTAAACTATTTTTAATAAAGGTTATATGAATGTGTCAAACAATGCTTGTGCGATGTTCATTCTATAGCCTTTACAACTTTGCCAAAGTACCAAAGATTGTCATGGTTTCATGTACACATGCAATTTTAAGGATTCACATGTTTGGCATCCATTTACTCAGCACTATCTCATATTTTATGAATTACCAAAAAAGGTTATAAACTTTTTGTGCATACTAAAATTAAAACTTTCAAGTGGTTGTTAACCCTCTCAAAAACCCAGTGATGTGACTGGCCTTGGGTGATACGCAGATGAAACAAATCCTTATATAGGTTTTACTTCTTTATCTGCAGTTTTCTCTTGTCTACTGTAAACCCCCCTCCATTGCGGGGGTTACGTTCCGGACCCAGTAAACAGTAAACAGTAAAAACAGTAAACAGAGCGGGCGGATCTCCTCAGTGACAAGGAGTGACAGATCGGAGTGTTCAGCATAGCTGAACATCCGATCTGTCCCTGGCTCACTCAGTCACCTCCCCCCCCCCACGTTAGTAAGCACCAGGCATACATTAACCCCTCCCTCTCCAATAAAATTAACCCCTTCCCTGCCAGTGTCATTTTTACAGTAACAGTGCATATATATAGCACTGATTACTGCAGTAATGTCACTGGTACCCCCAAAAGTGTCAGTCAAGGGTCCGATCTGTCCGCCGCAATGTCGCAGTCCCGCAAAAAAAAAAAAAAAAAAAAAAAACACACACCAAAAATGACAGAAATCTTTCCCTTAGTTAGTAAACGCAATAACTTTTGCGCAAACCAATCAAAATACGCTTATTGTGATTTTTTTTTTTACCAAACATAGGTAGCAGAAAACAAATTGGCCAAAAATTTAAAAAAAATTGGTTTTTACATCTTTTTTGGGGGGAATTTCATATAAAAAAAATGTTAAAAATATTGTTATTTTTTCAAAATAAACGCTCTTTTTTTGTTTATAGCGCAAAAAGTAAAAATCGCACAGGTGATCAAACACCACCAAAAGAAAGCTCTGTTTGTGGGGAAAAAAAGGACGTATATTTCGTTTGGGTACGGCGTCACACGACCGCGCAATTGTCAGTTTAAGTCGCACAGCGCCGAATCGCAAAAAGTGGCCCAGACGTAAGACAGCAAAATGCTCTAGTGGTAAAGTGGTTAAAATGCATTGTAGGCATGTTTTTTTTTTTACGGTCACTGTATGTGTAAAAGCATTTTAAAAGGTCTTTAAACACACTTTTAAAACAATAGAAACTCATTTAAACACATAAAAGATACTGAGAGACATAGCAAGAGCTATGGAAAACAAAAATATTTCATTTTTAATGATTTATATAGTAAAATAACATTACACAAAAAAAAAAAAAAAAACGCAATATACCGGGACCGCAAAAACTGAACCGCTATGGAGCGGGGGTTTACTGTACAACACTTCAAAAGAGCACAATTGTGATAAAACCCTTCAAATGGGAGTGGAAAGGAGGGGGTGGAGAGCTGCAGTTACACTGTGTGAGAGTTGATTGGAGAAAAGGAACACATGCCCCCCTCCACATAGGCAGAGGAACAATGCAACATGCAGAGCTGTATTCCGAATAGACAAGCTGTGTGCTGATCTGCCTTCCACTCATAAATTTTATCTCAAGTATCGGGAAAACTTCTCAGAAGTGACTCATGCTTATAACAGAGAAATTAAGCACCAGAGAGAAAAGACACTCAGAGCTTTGGAGATAGACAAGTAAACACTAGAGATACATTTGATTTGTTCACATTTCGTGACTGCGGTTTACAACCACTTTAAGGCCGCCCATACATGGTTTAAATCTCAATTCAGCAGGAACCGGCCGAGATTCGAACCGTTAACGGCAGGCTGAATATACCGAAGTTGATTGATAGATCAACTTGGGTACAACCAGCCTGCCAGATTCTCCTGCAATTATAATCAGTCTTCTCTCGGCGAGGGCAGCTTTCCCAACCCTCCCCCATCGGGAGAAGACAATGGCCCAGTAGGAAGGATTCCTGCATCAACACTGTGTGTTGATGGGGGAAATCAAGCAAATTTCTTTCCTGCAACCTGTGTATGGCCGGTCTAAGTGTATTTTTTTTTTTTTTTTTTTTTACAGACAAACAATTTGAACTACCGCCATTTTATTCTACAGGGTCTTTACTCTTGGAAAACATATGTTTGGAGGTTTGAAGTAATTGTCAGGCGTAAAATGTGCAATTTAACAAAAAAAATAAATGCACAAACAGCCCTGGCAGCAAAAAGGTTAATCTACAAGGTCCCTGCAAGAGAGGACTGTATACTTACCACTCTGGCAGCCTCTCTCTCATACTTCATCTGTATTCCAGCACTAAAACCTCTATAGCACTCAAAAGATTTGAGAGTGTAAAATGTGTCCTGTGACATGCACGTTTTCCTTTAACTGCTAATCAACATGCACCTAAAAGTGTATGTCCTGACCTTATCCAATTTTACCCCCAAACCTCGTTCCCCACCTCTAGAGCAGGTTTTCCTTTTACTTTGTTACTGTAGTGAGAGACAGCTACTTCATTACTACCTGTGATATCAACAGGCTTGTAATATTAAAGGCAGTCTAGATTAAAAGAAAAAGCTACAGTCTAATCAGCAATAGTCATCTTTCATTAGGAATGTCGTCTGCGGAACCTATGTGCCACAAGATATCCTCAATCTTCCAGCTTGGCACCCAGCGTCATTTACCTGGAAGAATGAGGTGACAAAATGAGTGCCATGGGCATTTTTGCAGGTGTCACCTTGGCTCCCTTCATTCACAATGTGCTGAGTGCTGCTAAAAATTAGGTTAGTGCCACTCTCTGCATCATCGGCAAACCACCTAGGACACGTCACATGACCGGCCTAAAGATATCTAAAAACATCCCTGGCACTATCACTATCTTGGGGGAAACAATCATCAATCAGTTTAGGTAAATCCATCAAGATAATAGTTTCCAGATTAGATGGCTGGGCTTGTATGTACAGTAGCTGTCAAACATGCCCCAAGACATAATATTACTCTCCAGACTGGCCAACAGATCTAATTTCTAAAGGAGCATAAATGCATGTCAGAATTTGACATGACTGAAATAAACCAACCTCTTTCCAGTGTGCATCAGCTCGAAGGCTTCATTAATAGCAGTGAAAGGCAAAGTGTGCGTTACAAATTCATCAACTTTCATTTTTTTTGCCATGTATTCCGAGACCAGCTTAGGAACACTGTCTACACTCTTCCAACCTGGTAAAAAAAAAAACAAGTTTTAATTCGACAGGAGAAACGGCTATTATGCAAGCACGTCAATTTTTTCCCCCCCCAAGCCAAAAAGTTGGAATAATTCACATATTAGCAGTTACTGCAAAGACCATTTTTTTTTGTTTAGGTTCATGGTTGATGTTGCCATTATGGCCTTGTGCAGTAAAAAAATAAAGTAAGAAGCAACTGAAATCTGGGAGGCCCAAAAAGGCAGACAGATTGCAAAGGACTAATCACCAACATTGCTTGTGGTCTCATTGCAGTTGATCTTGTTCCATTACTTATTTACCATCTTTTTTCTGCACTGCATCTGTGTGGTGTCAGCATCATGGTAGAGGCAAGGTTTTGCTTTCTCATGTCAGAGCTTAGCACGGAGTACAGTGAGAAGCAAAACAAGATTTTTGACTTACCTGTAAAATACCTTTCCTTGAGTACATCGCAGGATACAGGTAAGTTCATTCTTAGACCACTGGGCTATGCTCAACCTACAAGTGATTGGACACTGGCAAATAGGAAAACTTGAAGCCGCTCAGCATAACCTTTCCCAATCCCAGCATTGCCTCGATTTTGGTCAGCAAGCAACAACAGAAAAAAAAAAAACAGTAGGGAAGGACCTGTTAGCAATGGCTAACAGGCTCAACAGAAACAGTTCTTTTATCCGAACAAGACAAGGGATAACAGAAGGCAATTTATGTAAATGCATAGGAGCCATCAAATAACTGGTGTCTGCTCACATTATGGGGTTGATTAAAACTGGAGCACTCAATCTGGTGCAGTGGTGCATCAGCTTCTAACTTAGACTTTTTCAATTAAGTTGTGACAAAAAAACCTGGAAGCTGATTGGTTACTATCCACAGTACATCTATCACTACCTTTAAAAGACAATGTTGACTACGGATGTCGCTTTCTACTTTATGTGTCTTTTTTTAGATGGACTAAACTTTTTATAATCATAACTAAGGCATAACTAAGGCGGCCCTTACAGAGCCGCCAGTAGAACTTTCTGACTGAAGCCGGGGCCTAAACATCCTCCTGGTAAACGTGTATGAACAGAATAATGGATCTCCTCACAGACCTTGAAAACCAAGACCTCATGACTAATTTGTCTACGATATTGCTTCCTGACAAAACTGAGGCAATGTTTGAATTAGAAGAAGTTATGCTGAGCAGCGTCAAGCTTTGCTATTTGCCAGTGTCCAATCACCTGTAGGTGGATCATAACACAATAGTCTAAGAATTGACTATCGTGTCCTGTGATGTACGTTTAAGAAAGTATCATCGTCAAGTTGCCCAAGACTAGCAGGCAAAGTACCCTAATATCACACTGCAGATATAAATCTATGAGGCTGTCACATACCAGGAAATACACTGCTATTTTTCAGAGAAAATTTCAGACAAGGAAAAAAAAAAAACCTACTGGCCCATGGAGTCCAGGGATGCATTCCCCACTAACAATTCCTCTTAGGCCTGTGGATCCCATGCAACACCATCTTCAATTTGGGAGCCAGCTACGACTACCTCGTGATCCATGGCTGGCTCCCCAGCAAGACTGGTCCTGCAGCCTCCTAAAATGTGTGAGGCTATTTGAGAAGGCTGCAGCCTAAGGTAATGTCATCCTTGCCTAGGTGAGGATTAAGTGGGAACCTCTCACAGAAAGATACAAATACTCTGCAATCTTATAGGGAGGCAAGGGGAGGAATAGGATGAGTGGTACTTTACATTTTTCTTTTCCAATAATTTTTATTGAGAGTTTACATAAATCATAAAACAAAAAAAGATTTTTCACATAGAACAGGTATATTAGTATACCAAAAAAGATACAGCAAGGTACAAGAAATATGAACATAATGATATATTCCAACAAATGTACCTGTTATATTGCGTCACTGTAGGAGCTGTATCATAACAAACAAGTAACGAGAGAATCGGCATAGTCTAGGTTCCCTGTCTATCCTTGAGAGGAGAGAGGGGGACCACAACCGCATGATCATGTGGCCGATATCAATATATCTATGCGATCTGAGATAAGTGGGGGCGAAGGGACTAAGCAAGGGATCCAAGTAGTAATTAGGATCTGTCCGAGTCCCCACAGTTCTTCACATACAATGAAATATCTTATAATGTATAGCTCACTGGTCATTCAAATAAAAAAGAGAGAAGCCAATAAAAAGCGGAGAAAGGAGAAAGGAAAAAAAGAGAAGGAAGGAGAAGATAAAAGGGAGATGTGCACTACTGACATCTAAGCTTAGCTAGGTACGGATACTTCATGAGGCTTTGGAAAAATATTTAATCCAAGAAGTAGGGCTGAAACAACTAATCGATTAATCGACTACTTAGTGATTATGAAAATAGTTGTCAACAATTTTCATAATCGACTAGTTGGTTAGCCGATTAGTTGGCCTGCATACAGAATGCATTATTTGTTTACATATCAGGAAATACAGTGCAGCACACCCTCCATACATGTCAGTATACACAGTGGAATACACATACAGCCCAGTACATCCCCATACACAGTGTAGCACACATACAGCTCAGTACACCCTCCATACATGTCACTGAGCTTGTGAATGTGTGAGGAGCAATGCCTCATGAGACATGTAGTCCCATACCTTGCTATAGGGGAACTCAATTATACTTTGCAGCTTGCTATAGGGGCACTCTTAAGATAGGAGGAGCAAGAATTGGCAATAGGGGACCCCAGAAGAGGAAGTACGAATACAGATACTTTTTCTCAAGTACTCCCCGATATCAAATTACCGATACCTAATTTTATTGTTGAGACAGTTTTTATTTTGACTAATGAAAAATTATTACCGTTTCTTTACAATTATGAAGAACATTTCTTTCGTGGCTTTGAAATTGTGCTACTTCAACGGGATTTTAAAGCCGCAGATCAGTACAATTTGGACCTCTAAATTCTTTGCGTCGAACTCCATGCAAGTCAATGAAATCCCAAAAAGGTTTTCGTTTTTAGTATCAGAACATTTGCATGAGTGCTAATGCTTAGTATCCACACCAATATTGGTATCGGTGCAACACTATGTGTGTGTGCGTGTGTGTATACACACACACAGCTGCAAGAAAAAGTATGCGAACCCTTTGGAATGATATGGATTTCTGCACTATTTGGTCATAAAATGTGATCTGATCATCATCTAAGTCACAACAATAGACAATCACAGTCTGCTTAAAACTAATAACACACAAGAATGAAATGTTGCCATGTTTTTATTGAACACACCATGTAAACATTCACAGTGCAGGTGGAAAAAGTATGTGAACCCCTAGACTAATGACATCTCCAAGAGCTAATTGGAGTGAGATGTCAGCCAACTGGAGCCCAATCAATGAGATGAGATGTGTTGGTTACAGCTGCCCTATAAAAAAAACACACCAATTCTGGGTTTGCTTTTCACAAGAAGCATTGCCTGATGTGAATGATGCCTCGCACAAAAGAGCTCTCAGAAGACCTAAGTTTAAGAATTGTTGACTTGCATAAAGCTGGAAAGTGTTATAAAAAGTATCTCCAAAAGCCTTGCCGTTCATCAGTCCACGGTAAGACAAATTGTCTATAAATGGAGAAAGTTCAGCACTGCTGCTACTCTCCCTAGGAGTGGCCGTCCTGTAAAGATGACTGCAAAAGCACAGCGCAGACTGCTCAATGAGGGGAAGAAGAATCCTAGAGTGTCAGCTAAAGACTTACAAAAGTCACTGGCAAATGCTAACATCCCTGTTAGCGAATCTGCAATATGTAAAACACTAAACAAGAATGGATTTCATGGGAGGATACCACAGAGGAAGCCACTGCTATCCAAACAAAACATTGTTGCACGTTTATAGTTTGCACAAGAGCACCTGGATTTTCCACAGCAGTACTGGCAAAATATTCTGTGGACAGATGAAACCAAAGTTGAGTTGTTTGGAAGAAACACACACCACGTGTGGCACAGCACACCAACATCAAAACCTCATCCCAATTGTGAAGTATGGTGGTGGGGGCATCATGGTTTGGGGCCTGGACGGATTGCTATCATCGAAGGAAAAATTAATTCCCAAGTTTATCAAGACATTTTGCAGGAGAACTTAAGGCCATCTGTCTACCAGCTGAAGCTCAACAGAAGATGGGTGTTGCAACAGGACAATAACCCAAAGCATAGAAGTAAATCCAACAACAGAATGGCTTAAACAGAAGAAAATACGCCTTCTGATTGAGATGCTGTGGCATGACCTCAAGAAAGCGATTCACCCCAGACATCCCAAGAATATTGCTGAACTGAAACAGTTCTGTAAAGAGGAATGATCAAGAATTACTCCTGACCGTTGTGCACGTCTGATCTGCAACTACAGGAAACGTTTGGTTGAAGTTATTGCTGCCAAAAGGAGGTTCAACCAGTTATTAAATTCAAGGGTTCACATACTTTTTCCACCTGCACTGTGAATGTTTACATGGTGTGTTCAATAAAAACATGGCAACATTTCATTCTTTATGTCAGGGGTGGGGAACCTATGTCTCAGGGGCCGTATGCGGCCCTCAAAGTCATTTGGTCCCCCCCCCCCCCGTGCAGCTGAGTCTGTGTCTCTCAGCTGATCTGTCAGAATGGAGCCAATGCTTCCTGTATAGTTCCGGCTCCATTGTGACAGTCTGAGTGAGTCACAGGCGGAGTGATATCAAATGCGTTCCGCCTGTGACCAATACAGGAAACATCGCCTCTTCCTCCAGCGTGGCACCGCTGCTAGCCAGCATTTCCCGCCAGCAGCACACACAGCAGTACCAGCCAGAGTCGGCAGTACCAGCCAGAGTCGGCAGTACCCACCGCAGTACCAGCCTGAATTAGCAATACCCACCGCAGTACCAGCCTGAATTAGCAATACCCACAGCAGTACCAGCCTGAATTAGCAATACCCACAGCAGTACCAGCCTGAATTAGCAATACCCACAGCAGTACCAGCCTGAATCAGCAATAACCACAGCAGTACCCACAGCACAGTACAAGCCAGCAGTACCAGCCTGAGCCAGCTGTACCAGCCAGCTGTACCAGCCAGCAGTACCAGCCAGCAGTTCTTTTCAAAACTTGCCACCATAAGGTCGACTGCGCTCCAGACTGACTGACGCAAACCTGGAAAACCAGTTGCGAGTAGCAACATCATCAATACCAGCTAACATCACACACCTCACCAAAGAGAAGCAGTTGCAGTTATCACATTAGGGGTGAGTTAATTGTTTGACCAAATATAACAGGCACATTTTTAAGTTGATAATTTTGTACGGCCCCCGAATGATTTTATAAATACCCAAATGGCCCTTGGCAGAAAAAAGGTTCCCCACCCCTGCTTTATGTGTTATTAGTTGAAGCAGACAGTGATTGTCTATTGTTGTGACTTCGATGATGATGATGATCAGATCACATTTTATGACCAATTTGTGTAGAAATCCATGTCATTCCAAATGGTTCACATACTTTTTCTTACAGCTGTATCTCTTCTGTTATTAGAGTAGATTAGATATTTGTTCTCTCACCACATAGCTACAAATTCTGAAAGAATTCCTCTGCACACTACTACACCCTTTCCAGCAAATTATGCAATAAAAAAACTTACCGTTAGTTCACTGGTAACGGCTTTTCTCTTAAATCCTTCCAGGACGGCCTAATTTGGGAGATTGTGGCTCCGCCTCACAGGAAACACAACTAATTTGCAGCTGTTTAAAAGGGTCCCACCCATCCTTAGCTCCAGTTAATAGGAAAGTAGTTTCCAACCAAACCTTAAGGAATATAGTCAAACAGCTACTTATAAATACATATACATATTCTTTTAGAACTCACCACCACATAGGGCGGGAAGTAGGCCGGCCGTCCTGGAAGGATTTAAGAGAAAAGCCGTTACCAGTGAACTAACGGTAAGTTTTCTCCTTTCATCCTTCCAGGACGGCCTAATTTGGGAGGATAATAAAGGAATCCATACTGGCCTACCTTAGGGCGGGACCACTGCCTGTAAAACCTTTCTGCCAAAGGCAAAGTCTTGTTGCGACAGTACTTCCACACGATAGTGCTTTAGGAAGGTATCTTGACTGGACCAAGTGGCAGCATGGCGGATCTGTTCCCAGGATGCTCTGGCTTTTTCGGCCCAGGAAGTTGCCATGCCCCTTGTAGAAGGTGCCTTTAGAGTTGTTGGTGTGGGGGTACCTGACACCTTATAAGACATACTAATGGCTTGTTTAATCCACCTAGAGATTGAGGGTTTTGATGCTTGTAAACCCTTCTTTGGTCCAGAATACAGAACCAATAAGTGACTGGATCTTCTAAAACTCTTGGTTCTTTCTAGATATGCTAGAAGGCATCTTCTAACATCTAAGCAATGGAATTTTACTTCTTTTGCACACTTAGGTTTCTCACAAAATGATGGGAGAATCATCTCTTGATTCTTATGAAAAGATGACACTACCTTGGGCAGGTACAGTGGATCTGGTTTAAGAATCACCCTGTCTTGGAGAATTCTCATAAAGGGTTCTTTCATGGATAAACTTTGCAAATCTCCTACTCTCCTGGCTGTGGTGATTGCTAACAAAAAAGTTAACTTAATAGTCAAAATGTTTAAACTAATTTTGTTTAAGGGTTCAAACGCTTCACTAGATAATGCCTCTAGTACTAGCGTTAAGTTCCAGGCTGGAACAATAGTTCTGTTCATTGGAGACACCCTTCTCCGAGCCAACAGAAATCTTTTAATTAAAGGTTCTTGGGCTAACCTTTTGTCTAAAAAAAACAGAAAGTGCTGCTATCTGTACTTTAAGGGTGTTCACTGCCACCCCCTTATCTACCCCATCCTGTAAAAAATCCAGGATCCTTGGGGTTGAGGCAGAGGAATCCTTCTTCTGACTCTGCCAAGTACAAAAAGTTTTCCAGATTTTGGAATAAATTTTTCTAGTTACTGGCTTTCTACTAGAAAGGAGGGTCTCAATGACTGTCTGAGCATCCTTTTTCTTTTAATATTTGGCGTTCCCTATCTAGATAATTGATCTGGGGGGAATCAGAGTTCCCTGTAGTGACCGCTCTAGTATTTCCCAAAGAACTGTCACCAAAAGACACCAGGGTTGCAAATCACATCGTTTTTTGCGACCATGTTCTGTGGCTCTGCAGAACTCTTGATATTAAATTTTGTAGTGGAAAGGCATAGGTTTGCTTGAACGGCCCAGGTAATACTGGGGTCTCCAAGTCCAGCATATCCTTCTGTTCTAACAGAAGGGAGAACTGCTCTACTTTTTGGCTCTTCTGCGTGACAAACATGTCCACTCCTGATTGACAATTTTATTGGACCAGGTGTTAGAGAATTGTGGAGTTCAGTTCCCATTCTACCTGTTGGGTGAGACGGTAACTGATTCCCAACAGATCTGCTGATTTTTGCCAGATTCCCATATCGACCAGACATGGGACCCACCTTTGGCCTAGTATGTACAGAAGACCTACTACCTTGACCCAAATTTTTATAAAGATCCTTGGATTTGCTGCCAAGCAAAGAGGAGAAACTCTGGGCTGCCTGAGAAATGCTTGATTGTAATGTGTAGGTAAGCATTTCTTACATCCAGCATTGTCATACAGACATTTTGGTACAGATTTTTTCTGACCATGAACATGTTCACCCTGGAGAACTTTTGTTCTATTTTTAAAGGGACAGGTCATAGTTAACTTTGGTACCAGTTGTGAGACCAACTCCAATTGGTACCCTTCCCGATGCAGAAAGTAGGGACTGGCAGAGATGTTTTCCCATTGGGAAGCAAAATGGGTCAGTCTGCCCCCTACACTGACGCTGACGTCAGTTAGATTCTTTGGGTTTTGGCCCAGGTTTGAGGAACAACAAATTGTCCCCTTGTTTTCCTTTCCCAGAACCCTTCTTCCTGGCCTTGAATGGTCTTTTTTGATTCTTGCCTTGGAAGTTTTGAAAGGAATATCTTCCTGATTTCTCCTTTCTCTTGGTGGGGAACTTTTTCCCCTTTTCTGCGGATCTGGACAAGGTATCATCAAGTCCTGAACCGAACAGTAATGAACCTTCAAAAGGCAGGGCACAAAGTCTTACTTTAGAGTTTGTATCACCTTCCCAAGCTTTGACCCAAAGCGCCCGTCTAGCAGAATTTACTAACGCTGCTGTTTTAGCAGATGCTGCTAATGACTCCACAGCTGCGTCTGCTAGATAGGACGCAGCTTTACTAATCATGTTCAAGGAATCTATCAGATCTTGTGATCCTGCCATACTGCGGACACGTTTTAACAGTTCCTTAAGCCAAAAGTCTGTATTCCTGGCCATACAGGTATCAGCTAAGGCTATAGTTGTATTGTATGCATTTGAATCCCAGGCTTTACTTAAAGCGGATTCAATCCTGCGATCCATGGGATCTGTAATATGCCCGGCATTTTCAAAGGATAAATCTGTTCCTTTTGATAACTGTGCCAGGGGAGCATCAAGTTTAGGGTTTTTTGTAAATACCTCCAATTCTTGAGGCTGAAAAGGGAAACCTTCTTTTCCAGTTTTTTGGTCTGGAAAAGGCATGTGTAGGTACCTTCCATTCCTGGTGTATTATGTCTTTTAATGACTGGTGAATTGGAATGGTTCTGTACTGGGCTTTCCCCAAGCCTTTGTAAACTTTGTCTTTGCAAGAAGACTTTTTTGCTGGAATAGGAATCTCTTCAGTGTCATATACTACTTTGAGAAGACCCTGCATATATTCCAAGGAAAAAAGATTTTTAACTTTTTCCCCCTCACTGTTATTTTCTGAGTCCTCATCTGAACTTGAAGAGTCTCTTAAATAACTAGAACCCTCTTCTGGATCCTCCTGTTCCCTAATCTGAGTTGAGGGAATGGATAGATTATCTTCCCAGAGGGATGAGGGTCCCATTGACCCCCCAGCATCTTGGGAGGACGCATTGTCTGCTCCTTCCAATGCTGGGACTAGAGGGATAGCTGCTGAAGCCTTAAAGGACTGAACAGCAGCTGCCATTTCCTCCTTCATAGATTTAAGCAAATCTTTCATAAGGTCCTGCCCTGCCAATTTATTAATGCAAGTCTGGCATAAGGGCTTTGTGTAAGACTTAGATAACCTAGCCCCGCATTCCCCACATTTTTTAGTTGAGGACAGGGGTCTGGCAGGGGCTTCCTGTGCCGGTGGTGTACCTGTGACAACACATGAAAAACAAGGAGAGGACACCATGAAGCGCATAATCTTCTTGCCTATCAGTACGGCAATATACAGGAAAAGCATGGCATGGCATACCTGTCACTAACAGACAGCAGTGGGCCGCCATCGGTATCACTTACCCGATCCTGTCGCCTCCTGCGTTGCCGCTTTCTCCCCTGTGAGGACTGCGGCTGCTTGTGTCTCTTTTTGGGGCTTCCGCCCTCTCGGAGTCGGAGAGTCAGCCATGGTAGTACCGAGTTCGCTCCGATCCGGCGTCTCCTCCACGCTGGGTTTCTTCCGGGAGTCAGCCGCTCCGCCCCTTCCGCCGGAACTTCCTGTCTCCATAGCAAGGCTTGGGGCTCACCGCTCGGCGGGAAATTCGAAATCCTTACCGCCAGCGAAGTGAATGGAGGAGACTTCCTGCAGAGACTAACAGGACTTCAGGTATGAGGGACCTTCACTACATGGCAAACAGCACTACCTGGTATGTTTGGCGACCTGAAAGCTCCTTTTTCCAAGGACACAGCTAGGGAGGAACCTGCTATTAGGCCGACCGAAGCTGCCTTCCAGGGGTACCGTCTTGGCCAGCTATTTGCCTCAGGTTAGTAAAAAAAAAAAAACGTTCCGATGTGAGGTTGGAAACACAACTGAACTGGAGCTAAGGATGGGTGGGACCCTTTTAAACAGCTGCAAATTAGTTGTGTTTCCTGTGAGGCGGAGCCACAATCTCCCAAATTAGGTCGTCCTGGAAGGATGAAAGGAGAAAAAGAGGAATATTTAGTTCACATATAGTCCATCCAGAATTTGTAGTTTTATTATGTGGCCACACCCCTTTTAGCACCTGATAGTTTAAATACTATTGGGCTTTGACCAAGGATATATATTTTCTTATCATATAACTGATTATTTGCATTTACAACTGCATAGAGATATCAAAGAATAAATTAAAACGCCACACTTTATTTTAGCAGATTAATCGAAACAATAAAATCGGACAACTAATCGATTATGAAAATAATCATTAGTTGCAGCCCTACAAGGAAGGTTCCCAGACTTTGTCGAAGATGGCCTGCTTAGCAAGTAATATTGCCAAAAGGCGTTCATATAATCATGATCAACAACAGCTTCTTTTTCACCAAGTCGAAGGGGATCATGGGCGCCTTCTAAGACATAGCTACTGCAATCCTGGATGCTGTAAAAAAATCAATGCTAAAAGTTTCCTTGTGTCCCCCGATGCTCCCTCAACTGGATGTCCCAGTAGCCCTTGCTGTGGTGATGTAACCAAATTCACCTGGGTTAGTGAATAAATAAGATTAGAGATGCAAATCCAAAATCACCTGACTTTTGGTCATGTCCACCAAGTGTAGAACACTGTGCCTTCCATACCACATCCCCGAAAATGGGGGAAGTCCCCAGGACACACGCTGCCACCCTCACCGGAACCAGGTACCAGCGCAGCAAAACTTTGTAGTTTGCTTCAATCAATGAAGTATTAATGTATGATTTTGAAGCATATTGTGCCATTTAAACCAATCAACTTCAAACATTTCCCCTAAATCTTGTTCCCATTTATTCATATAAAACAATTTTTCCGAGAGGTCAAAATACTGTACATTTTTTAGATATGGCCGGTATGCTTATCGAAGGACCTACATAAATATTCCATCGAGGTGGAAGTGTTTAGAACATTTGTACGCTGTAGTCTCGTCACAAAATGTATGATCGGAGAGTAAATTTCAGAGTTAGGGAGTTGGTATTTTTCTAGTAGGATTTTCGATAAGATACCATTAAGATCACACATCAGCAATACACATCAAGCCCTTGTTTGTCCACCAGGCGAACACTTGGGGATTGAGACCCAAGGCAAAAATCGGGATTACAAGTCAAGGGAGCATGAGGGTATTTAAATTCATATAGTTTCATTAATCTATCCCATAAGCTTAGAGAAAAGAATAGTATGGGGCACATTATATTTGGTCTATCTCTGGTCCGCAGCCACATCATGTAACCAATTGTTTTAGTGGTGTGGAGAGAAGATTCAATTTTCATCCATAAGGGTGGTGAATGATAGTGAATAGCGAGTTGTGCTAATTGCGTGGCATGGAAGTATTTGGCCAAGTCCGGCACTACTAGACCACCTCTCAGTTTGGGTGTATGTAGAGTACACACTTATGCACCCTGGGTCTCCATATAAATGTCATTATCTTACGCTGAATCAAATTAATATCTGACATTTTTGATTGAGATAGGGAGTGTTCTAAACAAGTACAGTAGTCTTGGCAGAAGTTAGGAGTTGGCCTGACATAGGGTGTGCAAGGAAGGAGTTAAGGAAATTCACGAAAATGGGAGAGCCTCTCTTTGCCATTTAAAAGGAGAAGGAGTTTGATACTTTCATTTTTTAAATCAAGGTCTGCTTTAAGTCACAGGTTTACTAAAAATCTACACTGCTTACAAAAATTAAAGGAACTCTTAGAAAACACACCAGCTCTCATTGGGTAAAAATATCTTGCTGGATATCGATACTGATATGGTCTGGGTAATGTGTTAGGAATGAAAGGATGCCTAACAAGATCAGGGCATGCTCCTAAATGATACGATGGATGGTGTCCTGGGGCATTTCCTCCCAGATCTGGACCAGGGTATCACTGAGCTCCTGAACAGAACAGAGATGTCATATGGACCGAAAACAATGTCCCAGAGGTGTTCTATTGGATTTAGGTCAGGCAAGCATGGGGGCAATTCAATGGCATCAATTCCTTCATCCTCCAGGAACTGGCTGCATACTCTTGCCACATGAGGCCAGGCACTGTTGTGCACAAGGAAGAAGAATCCAGGACCCACTGCACCAACTTAGGGTCCGACAATGGGTCCAAGGGTTTCAGTCCAATACCTAATGACAGTCAGGGTGCCATTGTCTAGCCCAGGGATCCTCAAATTACGGCCCTCCAGCTGTTGCTGAACTACACATCCCATGAGGCATTGTACAACTCTGACATTTACAGACATGACAAGGCATGATGGGAATTGTAGTTCCTGAACAACAGGAGGACAATAGTTTGAGGACCCCTGGTCTAGCCTGTAGAGGTCTGTGCGTCCCTCCATGGATATGCCTCCCCAGACCATCACTGACCCACCATCAAACCGGCCATGCTGAACAATGTTACAGGCAGCATAATGTTCTCCACGACTTCTCCAGACCCTTTCACTTCTGTTACATGTGCTCAGGGTGAACCTGCTCTTATCTGTGAAAAGCACAGGGTGCCAGTGGTGGACCTGCCAATTCTGGTGTACAATTGTAGATAACAATCTAGCTCCACTGTGCCAGGAAGTGAGCACAGGGCCCAGTAGGATGTCGGGCCCCTAGGCCACCCTCAAAGTCTGTTTCTGATTGCATGGTCAGAGACAGTCACACCAGTGGCATGCTGGGGGTCATTTTGTAGGGTTCTGGCAGTGCTCATCCCGTTTCTCCTTGCACAAAGGAGCAGATACCGGTCCTGCTTGTAGGATAAAGGACCTTCTACGGCTTTGTCCATCTCCGATAGAGTAACCGCCTGTCACCCTGGAATTTCCTCCATTATCTTGAGACTGGGCTGGGAGATACAGCCAACCTTCTGGCAATGGCACGTAATGATGTGCTATCCCAGAGGAGTTGGACTGCCTGTGCAACCTCTATAGTGTCCAGGTATCGCCTTAGTCTACCAGTAGTGACACTGACCCCGGCCAAAGCAAAACTAATGAAAAAGTCAGAAAAGATGAGTAGGGAAAACAAATGTCAGTGGCCTCAATCGTAAAACTGTTTTGGTGGTCGTCTCATTGTTGCCCATCTAGTGCACCTGTTAATTAACACCAAAGCAGCTGAAACTGATTAACAACCCCCTTTGCCACTAAACTGACTTGATCAATATCCCTGGAGTTTAATTGACTTGATGCTATACTCTGATTAAAAAGTGTTCCTTTATTTTTTGAGCAGTGTATGTCATGAGATAGTCCTACTAAAAGGTTTATTGTCATGGGATAGTCTGTACAAGGTTCGTAAAGTTTAATTTAACTGTTTTTTTTTTTTTTACTATGTGCCATGTGTAGTTCTACCTCTCTATACCCTTTTGGGCACAACTGTAAAAAAATAGATAATATTTTATGGACTTGGACTAGGTTCTATTACTACAACATCCATATTAAAAAGGCAGGTATTGCTAAAATGTTGTAGGACTTTTTTTTAATCCTGCTAGAAGAAAAGTGCCTTGCTCTGGACCTTTACTTCAGAAAGATAGTGTTGCATGTTTCCCAATGTCAAGTATTTCTTGTTTATGTATTTAGTGTCATGATGCCAAGGACACGAGTCTCAAAGGAACGCCACACAGGAATATAAAATCGTTGATGTAGACAAATGTTTTACTGTAGTGTAAAATAAACAGATAGTATTCCAAATATACCAACAGAGATAATAAAATCTAAGATCTCTTAACCTCAGATTGCTAAAAACTAAATTGGTTATGTAGTATGTCGGCCTTACCACCGAAAGCAGTTCCTTTCCATGTACGTCCAGTGACCAGCTGGAATGGGCGTGTTGCGATCTCCTGGCCAGATGCTGCCACACCAACAATGACACTTACACCCCAGCCTTTATGGCAGGCCTCCAAGGCAGCACGCTAAAAAAAAAAATTATAAAATAAAAATATTAATAAAATATACTGGTAATTTGCTGTAATTTAAAAACGTAAAACACTGGTTTTGAAACAAAGGTTTGTAACTAAATAAAATAAGCTTGACACGAAGAAAAGAAAGCAAATTATTTCATTACTTAGGTGCTGTAAGCCAGTCCGTAAACATGACGTTGAAGCAGTAATAAACCCAGAAAAACGAAAATGTATTATTGAAGCTTAAAACTCCTTAAGGCCCCTTTCACACATGGAGTCCATTCAGATCCACCTGTCAATTTTTTGGGCGGATTTGAATGGACGCCCCATGCATCCCTATGGGGCATCGTATGTCAGCGGAGACATGTCCGCTGCCATCCGATCCATCAAAACCGGACGGATGGAAACCCTATTTTCCATCCGTCTGGCGGATCGGAGGAGAATGGACAGACGGTCCGTTTCCATCCGATTCCCCCAGAGATGAATGGGGACCTGATAGCGATGTCTCCGCACACAGCACGGAGACACAGCTGTCATCCGCCTGCTCCGCGGGCGATCGGCGGATCAATCCCCAGCTGAGAAAAACAGAGTCCGCCTGGCGGACTCCCGTGTGTGAAAGAGCCCTAAATGTGATGGCTGCATTGCTATTATTTTTTACCCGATGATCAAAGCTGTTATGAATTCATTCATAACAGCCGTTTCTCTTATGCTGTGATTGGCCCACAGCTATCACATGGTACCTGGGCCAATCACAGCACCCTGTACCATGTGATTTGTTGTAGCCAATCACAGATCACTAGTAATCACAGCTGTCATGAATGGGTAACACAGATCCTGTGTGGCAGGATGACTGCACTTCTGTGCATGTTCAAAAAGGACGCCAACCTGCACTGGCCAATGAAGACTGCCACATCCAAGACGCAGGCACCAGCAAAAGATGTCAGACCATTGAAGGAGAGGCAAGTATTGTGGACTTTAGTGCCCCCTAATCTGTGTAGATAGCTTTTAATTCTGTTCTAAATCTATGCAGAATATACTGAACCAACACAATACTTATGTAAGTAACACATAATTACCATAACTCCCACATTTCCAA
Organism: Pelophylax lessonae; assembly: GCF_965119305.1. Classification (NCBI taxonomy): domain Eukaryota; kingdom Metazoa; phylum Chordata; class Amphibia; order Anura; family Ranidae; genus Pelophylax; species Pelophylax lessonae. The sequence continues at coordinate 595,148,766 of NC_138768.1, forward strand.
TGCATTCAAAGGAATAGTCCACACCGCCTTCAGTTAGTTCCACCAGAACCTCCTGGATGGGCTTACTGTAATCTGTAGGGCTGATGCATTCTGTGGCTCCAAACTCAGCAGCCTTGGAAAACTTCTCTTTGTTGATGTCAATCCCTATAATGCGCTTGGCACCAGCTACTTTGCATCCCATGATCACTGCAAGACCAACAGCTCCTAGGCCAAACACTGCACATGTAGAGCCTGGCTCCACCTGATATGGGTATAAATAAAAAGCAGAAACATGACAAACACGGACACCTCATACAAGAATTGTTAACATTTGGCATAAACCTAGTCCTCTGCTAAATGCAAACTTAATAAAATATATTACACCTTCTCAAAACTTTTTTTTTTTTTTTAAATGCTACACTTTACAATTTGCAGTGCAAACATTAACGGAGGTCGCTGATAATTTTACACACCAACATAAAAGACAGGCTCAAAAGGTTCCTGGCAGTATTGCATTAATTGGCTTACCTTGGCAGTGTTCAGAGCTGCTCCGTATCCAGTTGAAACACCACAGCCCAGCAGACAGACCTTGTCCAAAGGAGCAGAGTCCTCTATTTTAGCAACAGAGATGTCAGCAACAACTGTGTATTCAGAAAAGGTGCTAGTGCCCATGAAGTGTAAAATCTGCTTCCCCTTGCAGGTAAATCGGCTGGTACCATCAGGCATTAGTCCCTGACCTTGGGTAACCCTGTCACAGAAATAGCAATGAGTTCTACTTTGGACTCGAGCCTCAATATATACAGTACACTAGATACATAACAAATAACTAAGTATCTCTAAGCAAAACCCTTTTTAGTTTATATAAAAAGTGTGAGAAGGGTTAGAGCCTCTTAAGATTCATCTAACTTCCGATGGCATCTTCTAACTGGAACTTTCGATTGCTTGGCACAGGCAGAGAAGGGAAATTACCAAAAAAAAAAAAAAAAAAAATATTGGAAGCAGATGTACTTTTTCCTCCTCTATCCAAAACTAAAAAGTTTTCAGGAAACAATACACTTTACCAACACAGCTGCATGAATACGAGATGTTTATATGGAGCATGGAGGCACAGGGAAAGATGGGCACCCTTCTTTAAGATCAACCACGTATATAAATGCTATTAAAAGTTATCCCCAGAAATCGATACGCAGTCTTCAGGCCAGACTGAAAAACAGGAAATCTTTTTTGTCCTACCAGCAATTATTTTTAATTCAACACCAATTACGAAATAGGTTATAAGGTTATAATTCAAAATATCCAGTAGAGTCAAAGCTTGACACACTGGGAATAGTAACACCATCAAAAGGAGGGCTGATGTTATATTCACAAACACATATGCATACACAGTTCTTCCCCTAGGCAATGATATATAGGTCTTGGTGAAAAATTTTCTGGCATGCACAATTTTTTATTACAACTGAATACATGCTATTAAAATGTCAAAGATGCCTCTTAATACCAGAAGTTCTTAGGAGTAATAACTGCTGCATTAACATGAAGATAAAGATGTATGCATTACATTACACAGGACAGAACAAATTCCATAGCAACTTAACCACTTCAGTACTGGACACTCATCCCATTCCTGCCCAGGCCAATTTTTAGCTTTCAGTGCCATCATACTTTGCCAATTTCTCAGTCAAGCAACAATGTACTCAGTCCCATGTAAACTTTAAACAAAAACAACACACAGATGCCACATTTTTCTTAAAGCGGAGTTCCACCCATTTTTAATAGGTTGGAATACATAGATCTATGTAATCCCCTTTAAAACGGCTTTTACCAATGGAAACTTTTTTTTTTTTTTTTTTTTCGCTAGTAAATACCTTAATTTCTGCTTTATTCCTCCTCTCCTCACTTCCGGGTCCGATCGGCGATGACGTCATTCGGCGATTCGCAGTGTGTGCTGGGATGCATTCTATTCCAGAAATCTCGCAGGAGCTGAGCTGTAACACCGTGCCTGCCCCGCCTCCGCCCCACCTCCTCTCATTGAGTTGTATTGTATGCCATGTATTCAGGCCATTCTCTGCCCCGCCTTCGCCCCGCCTCCTCTGTGAGTTGTATTGTATGCCATGTATTCAGGCCGATCTCTGCCCCGCCTCCGCCCCGCCTCCTCTCAGTGAGCGAGGACTGAAATCATTATATCCTTACTGAGCTCACTGAGAGGGGGCGGGGCGGAGGCGGGGCAGAGAACGGCCTTAATACATTGCATACAATAAAACTCAATGAGAGGAGGCGGGGCAGAGAACGGCCTAAATACATGGCATACAATACAACTCAATGAGAGGAGGCGGGGCAGGCACGGCTCAGTACAGCTCAGCTCCTGCGAGATTTCTGGAATAGAATACATCCCAGCACACACTGCGAATCGCCGAATGACATCATCGCCGATCGGACCCGGAAGTGAGGAGAGGAGGAATAAAGCAGAAATTAAGGCATTTACTAGCAAAAAAAAAAAAAAAAAGTTTCCATTGGTAAAAGCCATTTTAAAGGGGATTACATAGATCTAAAGTTCCAAAAATGGGTGGAACTCCAATTTAAGCAGTTTCTGCTATAAATTTTGCAAATAAAAAATGTTTTTCATATATTTTAGGCAAAAGTGCTATTCTGCTACATTTCTTTGGTAAATGTAACCCAGATCAGTGTATATTATTTACTATATATAAAAGTTATAAAGTTTACAAACTAAGGTATATACATCTGAAACTTGATCAGTCGTGAAGTACTGTACTGACTTTCTACTCCATGGAGGCCCTAAGAATTCCAGGACAGTACACATTTCACCCAAATTACCCATTTTGTCAAAGTATACAGTCCAATGTTTAGGCATGGTGAGTTTGTCATATTAGTAATTTTTTGTCACAATTCTTTGGAAAATGAAGAAATTAACCAAAAGCCGCCCCCCCCCCAACAAAGTTGTTATTTTAACAAGTTATTTCTCACACAAGGCATAGGATACTTATAATTACACCTTAAAACATATGCCTCCCAGTATGGGGTTATTATATGCGAGATTTTTTCACAGCATAGAGGGACACAAAATCCAAGGAGAACCTTTGGGCTTTTAGGCTCCTTTCACACAGCAGTCCGTCAAACGGACTCCGCTTTTCTCAGTGGGGGATCGAGCCGACGATCCCCCGCTGAGCAGGAGGATGACAGCTGTGTCTCTGCGCAGTGTGCGGAGACACAGCTGACAGTTCCCCATGCATCTCTATGGGGGAAATCGGATGGGAACGGACCGTCAGTCCGTTCTCACCCGATCCGATGGACGGATGGAAAATAGGGTTTCCATCCGTCCAGATTTGACGGATCGGATGTCAGCGGACATGTCTGCGCTGACATCCGATCCCCTATAGAGATGCATGGGGGGGGGGGGGGGGGGGGGGGGACTGTTCAGATCCGCCAAAAAAAAAAACGGACAGGCGGATCTGAGCGGTCCGCCTGTGTGAAAGGGGCCTTAAGGATCATAAAATGATTCTTCTTTGGGGCGACCCGGAGCGACCATCATAGACTTCAATGTTATGAAATCCGTGCCGGCCGATCCGAGGTCGCGGCGCGCTGCTTGCACCGCAACCTCGGAGGTCGCCCCGGGAAGTCGGATCGCACCAGTGTGAACGGGGCCTAAGGGTAATTAAAATAAACAGGATTTTTGTTGCGCATCATTGGGGAGTCAAGTGAATACAGTTTCACCAACATTCACTTTGGTTAGTGAACAGCCTCTAGACCTTTAGAAAATCAATTGCAACATGTATAAAACGACATATTTGTAAATAAAAAGCCAGTGGGCAGAGGAATTGGGTTGGAAGGTCTTTATGCTAGAGTGCCTATGACACAAGAACTCGTGACTATCCATACCTGAAATACAAGTTTTGGATGCACCAAACCTTTACCATGAATGAATTATAAAAAAATTTAACAATATTAAAAAGAGATTATACGATTATTTATAAAAAAGTATAAAATACCTGATTTTTTGACACAGGTTTGTCTTGGGATTCAAGCAAAATTTGCATTCCCCACATTGTGGAATATACAGAGGAAGAACAGTGTCTCCTGAAACACACACATTTGAACATTAAACCAAAAAATTGTTCACTTTTACTCCAATTTTTTTTTTTTAAATCGGCTTCAGAGCCGGTTCACACTCATGCGGCTGCGGAGTTCGCATGTAATGTCGGAGCGCACTGCTCCTTCATTACATGCGATCGGCTGTGCGGTGCGAGTTTAGCCATACACTTTGTATGGCTAAATTCACACCGCACCCGCAGCAAACACGCACAGGACCCTTTTTTGCAGCCGCATCAGGATCGGATCGCACAGCGGTTCACACTTGTGCGATCCGATCCTGTGCGAACAAACTGGGGGTGTCGTTAAGATTACATTGACACCCCCAGCATATCGCATATGGCAGTGTGAACTGCCGGGGGTGCGTTTGCGATGCGGGAACAGGATGCGAATTCGCAGCCTTCCCGCATCGCATAAATGTGAACCGGAGCTCAGTGTCTGGCATGCTGGACGCTTCAAGTGATTGTAAAGTCTTGCTTTTTTTTTCTCCTCAAATATTAAAAAGGTTATACTCCCCTCCTCTGTGTAGTTGGTTTTTGTATAGAGCAGCCCAGATCCTCCTTCTAGGGTCCATCTTTGGTTCTCCTGGCCCCTCCCTCCTGTCGAGTGCCCCCACAGCAAGCAGCTTGCAAAGGGGGCACCCGAGCTAAATCACAGCTCTGTGTGTCCATTCAGACATGGAGCCCCCTTGCTGTCCTGCCCCCTCTCTCCTCTGACTGGCTAACTGGCTGACATCGACTGACAGCAGTGGGAGCCAATGGCGCCACTGCTGTGTCTCAGCAAATCAAGGAGAGTCCCCGGACAGCCGAGGAACTCGTGGACATCGCTGGAGGAAGATGGGGCTCAGGTAAGTACTAGGGGGTGCTGGAGGGCAGATGCTGCACACAGGTTTTTTATCTTAATGCATAGAATGCATTAAGATAAAAAAACACCTGACTTTACAACCCTGTTAATTTAACAAAAAATACTAATTTCAGTGATGAAATACTGTTAAAATACATGGTGGAACTTTAGTCAGAAAATTAAGTCCTGATAGATCACTGCAGGCTGGCTCATTTTCCGGGAAAAGCCATGTAAAACATTAAGTGCCTATATGGTTTAAAATCCAGTAATACACTGTCCCACCCTGCTCTATACATGCTCAGTTGCTCTCTATTTTTAGGCACTGCGCTGAATTTGTAGAGGCCAATCTACTGACAGCCTAAATAAAGATTTACCACTGTTCAGGGATTCTGGGCTTCAGCAGAATGGCAGCCTCTGGCAAGAAGAAACAGGAGCAATGCCGGAGGCAATTTTTCAGCACACACTAATTTTGTAGCATAACTTAAATGTATGTTCCTTGCTAAAGAACATTATTTTTATCAAGTTTTTATGAGTAAAGTTGCACTTTAAATAGGGGAGATTTAAAATACAGAATTCTACTGGTGTGCAATTGCTGATTAACCATGTAATTTAAGGCCTATTTACAGCCATGTGTTGTGGTAGCAGCCATATCAACATAAAAGTTACAAACATTGGTGCAATGCCATTCATATTGAACAGCACCCCAAACACCTCCACAATGCACCTGCGTTAAATGCAGGCTAACACACTAGTGTGTGCTGTGGTGAGCTGCTCAGAGAGAAAAAAAAAAAAAAAAAACGCAGGTACATTTTCCTGTCCTGCCTGGTGTCTTTGCAGTCAATTTAATATGAATCAACATCCTAGGCAACATAACTTGCATTAACACAACAAGCGAATGTGGATAGGTGTAAATGGGCACTTAATGTGGCTGCAACTTATAGGATTTTCGATGAATGAAATGTAAACTGTATGTAAATTTTATACACATAACAGTCCAAGCAAACAAATAACAGCAAGCATAGGAACACACCTGGTTTAACCCTTGTAACGCCTTCCCCAACACTCTCTACAACGCCAGCTCCTTCATGTCCAAGTATTACAGGAAAGCATCCTTCTGGGTCAGCACCACTTAAAGTATAGGCATCAGTATGGCATACAGCCGTGGACACGATCTGCAAAGATTTATATTAGATTCCTATGACAGAAAATGTACAATTGCTATGACTTTTTTGTTGGAAAGGTTCTCCTGTACGGCATGATTGTATCAACACATTCATTGCTTTGCAGCCAAGATTGTGAAAGGCTTTAGTTCTGTTTCTGTTCAGCCACTTATTTCAAAAGGGTAAACCAAACAGCTGCATAAAGCTGGCCATAGATGGTTTGAATCCCAGCTGGTTCAGCAGGGACCAGCTGAGGTTTGATCCGTCTATAGGCAGACTGATTGGATCCAAGTTGATAGACTTGGGTACAACCAGCATGTCAGATTTCTAGCATGTGATTGTTGCCTGCGGCTATAGCAGCTAGCAATCGTGTTCTCCTGCTCGTTCTGCAGGAGCGATTGCCTGTGTTGAAGCAAATAGAGGAGTGGGGCAATAGGATTTTCTTGGTACAGTCATAAGATATCACAATGAGAAAAAAAAAAAGGATTACAAAAATGTATTACATGATTTACAGTACAAAGCATTTTGGATAAAAAAATAAAAATGATCTCTTTATGGCTGTACTACACCCACACAGTAGGGTCACTTCCACCTAGGATGTTAGTCCAGGAAAGAGATGTATATGTAGTTACTCAGACCCAACATGTTTTGCAGTCGCCCGTTTATTCAGGTGAAAATTTGAGGGAGCAGGAGTACTAGAATAAAGAATATCACATAATACCAAGAACACCAGTGATTTGTAAAAGCATTCAATGAGAAAGTAAAAATACATAAATAGTTGCTGAGAGATGTGGCCCAAACAGACCACAGGATGTTGGTATTTACATACTTTATTTTTAAAACAATTTTTCCTGAGCAATTTATTACATTTAATAGGATTGACTGTTGATGGGGGAATCAAGCGATTTTCACTTTCTTGAAACTGTGGTTGTAGGAAAGAAAAAAATTGCATATTTTTTGGCCTGCCTTGGCTGCAGGCAAGGAAGCTTACTGCGATTATAAAACTGGCTCTGCCACCTCAATATTTAAATAAAACCAGCCATAGATGAATGAAAATTCTTCCAGTTCAGCAGGAACTGGACACATTTTGATTCATTAATTGGAAGGCTAGTTATACTGAAGTCCATCTATCAATCTACTTCAGTACAATCAGCCTGTTGGGCTTTTTTGTATGATCAGTGACGGGGGGCTATAGCTGCCAGCAGTGATCATTGTATTCGGATGGTGGGGAAACCTGTCACACATCAACATTAACAGTTTTGATGGGGGAATCAAGTGGATCATGGTCCACTGACACACCCTCATAATCCAAGTAGTAGAAAAATTCTCCTGCGCGCGAGTATAACATAGGCCGGGGGGGGGGGAAGAGAGATACTTCAAAACTTGAGTGGACAAAGCTTGAGGTCTTGCTGCCCCTTCAGGATCAAAAAGGTATCCGAAACCAATAGGAAACAATGAAAAAAAGAAAAAGGGAGCACCGACCTAGTGCATTACCACTAAAAATGTATTAAAAATATTAAAAAGTATACATTATACTCACAAAGCAGATGTGTATAAACACACATCAACATAATACACATATAGTCTCCAAGGTAGCCAAGGAACCGCATTGTGCTGAATGGTATGCAGTGTGCCGCATGAGGCTGCTGTGTCTCGGCTGAAGCGTTTCAGGGGCGAGCCCCCTTCCTCAGAGCCAAAAAGTGCTGCTCTAAGGGGAGCCCCTTAGAGCAGCGTCAGCCGAGACACAGCAGCCTCATGTGGCACACTGCATACCATTCAGCACAATGCGGTTCCTTGGCTACCTTGGAGACTATATGTGTATTATGTTGATGTGTGTTTATACACACCTGCTTTGCGAGTATAATGTATACTTTTTAATATGTTTAATACATTTTTAGTGGTAATGCACTAGGTCGGTGCGCCCTTTTTCTTTTTTTCTATACTCCCTCCTAATCCCCTGACACTTCCTCCAGCTTTCTAACAGAAAGCCTTACACAGGTACGGGCAATCTGGAGGAGGTGTCTGCATGAGGCTGACATTGCACCCGCAATCCACCAATCCTGGCTGCAATACCTTGAAGGCTCCTGGGGGAAAAAAAAATAAATAAATGCAATTATTTTTTACTGCAAAAATGTGCATTTATTTTTTTTCCCCCTTGTAGGTGAGCTTAGCCTTTAAATTGAAGATTGTTCACTGAATTGTTGAACCTGCACTGCTGGTAAAGCCTGAGGACAGGTTGTAGAATTCATCCTGTTGGCCTCATACAGACAACACAAGGTGAAAGTTTTTGTACATTCCCAATATTCATACAAGTATAAAATATGTATGGAGCCACATTACGCAATTCCTGAGAGGCAAACTCAATTAGCTAAGGCTTCAAGTAACTGATTACAGTGCTGTCCAGGGCCGGATTAAGAGCATCATGGGCTTGGTGCTGAGGATTTTGAAGGGCCTTAAGGGCCGTGCCTTGGCATGCACCCAGAGGAGGAAAGGTGCAGCCATGCATGCCTAATTCAACATGGGATGCTGTCTCTGAAGCCCATAAACACATCCATGCATCAGCAACTGTCCCTCCTTGTCTGGCCTTCATGCTGTGTGGGGAGGTTCTGAGGGAGCTGCCTGGGGAAGCGAGCATAGAAGCCAGACTTCTGTGTTTACAAGTGACAGAAGAGCGGTAACAGTGAATATGGCCAACCCGGGGCCTATATTAAGGTAGGGGCCTGGAGCTGCAGCTCCAATAGCCCCTACGTTAATCTGGCCCTGGTGCTGTCATCACTGGTTTGCACTGTTCACCATGACAAGCCAACCCATTGAAGAAGAGGGTTGGTGTTGGATGACTGCAGGTATCGGCATGTAAAATACTGGAAGCTAATGCAGGTAACTTTAGCACCATAAACCTGTTTTTTTTTTTTTTTTCTCTCGTCACTTCTGAAAGCATAAAACTGGCAATAAGGCAATAAAAATGTTTTACTATTATAGCAACTATAAAGTCAAACAGAGGAGAGGTGAATGGTGGCCTTACACACCATGTCCTGGAAAAGGTACTCAGGAACACTCACCCTAATTCGGACTTCATGAGCTTTTGGTGGAGCCACTTCAACCTCTTCGATAGTCAGGGGTTTACCTGCTTCCCAGGCTACAGCAGCCTTGCATTTGATGACCTCCAAGAACAATGGAAAAGCAAAATGTCATATTTTAATTCAGGCAATAAAACGTACCTGCTTATCTCTAAAATTAGGAGCTCTGAAATCACAAAAACATTTTGAAAATGTATGGCCAGCTTGATTTTAAAGTTTTCTATTTCAGTGGTTTGTACCACAGACTGGTATCTATATCTTAGCACTGTATGAGACATGTATTATCTTATTTCTATTTTTCAGTTGACCTCTACACTCTGCATGCTGTGCTGCACCCTGCACATTGCATTCTGCAGGCTATTCCATCCTGTAAAATGCATATTCTAGGCTGCTATACTCTGCATTGAGTCCTACAGACAACTGCACTCTATCCTGTGTACACCAGACACTCTGCACACTGGTTAGCCCACTGCAGATTTCACACTCTGTACTGCTACACTCTTCATAAATCGACTTAACACTCTGGGCTACTACACTGTGCTGTACATTACATACTCCGAGGCTCTGCACTCCATACAATGTGCAGTACGTTACATACTCCGAGGCTCTTCTCTCCATACACTGTACGTTACACACCCTGGGGCTCTGCACTCCATATACCGTGTTGTACGTTACACAATACACACCCTGAGGC
>NC_138768.1:596391122-596397055 GCF_965119305.1 Pelophylax lessonae
CATCCCTAAATTTGGCGTGGCAATTATATCAGGCGTTCTTATGTGCATTTTGGCTGGCGTTTTCACAGGCGTTTTGACATGCATTTTTTGGGCAGGCATTGTTATATGAAATCACCTACAAAAGCCCCAAAAACAGACCACAAACACGTACATGTGAACGTAGCCCGTTTGGGGGCGTTTGAGGGGGATTTGTCCAGCTCAAGGATCAGCTCCCAAAACAGGCAAAAAATCCAATCCTATTCAGTTCAATGGCCCCTGTTCCCATGTGAGCATTTTGACGGCATGAGGAAAACACCCAACGCTCACTGAGAAATAGCACAATGATTAGGGAGTCTGCCTTCCTGCTGTAGGTTTGTAAGTTCGAATCCGGAAGGTGCCCTCTGTATGGGCAACACTTGGATATCTCCAATCCTCCAAATGTTGACATCATTAATTTTGTTCATGTTTGAAAAAGGCATGTGTATCAGCAAACTTTTAATCTAAAGACATGAACAAAATACAAAAGATGCCACATAAAGTCAATATGTAGCAATATTGTGAGCTAAAGCTCTATTTGTTTGTTGGGCATACTTTGCTAATTAGCCAAGTATAAGGGATATATATATATATACCTTCAGTTAAATGTGTAGTAAAATGGTAACACTTGGCCATACCCATATGGAAGAAAAGGTAGTATTTGCAATATATTTCTTAAAACATTCTTTGGAAACACATAAAATATTGTCAAAATTGTGACATTTCCTTGATATGTGTGAAATGCTAATAATCTTTCTTTGAAATATGTTTTACATCTATTTTTTTTCTATCTGACGACCAATTCCCCAATGTAATATTTTGTGGGTTTTTTCAGAGAATGTGGAGGTTCTATATAAACACTGTAGATTTGACTGCTATGATTTCGGAGTTAGCAGGAAAGGTGTATGGAATGTGATGGTGTTTACTAAAGGATCCCTTGTTGGAAGTGTGCATGTTTTTCCAATTCCGCCGGTTTTTGCCATTTTCTATGGGCGAGACAGCGGATTTGCAAGCGGTATTCAAAAAAAAATTGACCATAAATCGCGCTGGCGAAATTTTTTGAGCCAATTTGGCGTTGCGCATGCGCACATTCGCGAGTTCGCAGCTCGCGGCTGGAGGAGCTGTTTAACCTTTCCACACTTTCGCAGATATCTCTCTTTCTAAGTCAGTTTTTGAGATTTTTTAAACGCAAGTCATCTCCAAATTGACTTCCACACCTTCCACAGTGATTTGGGATTTTTGGGGGTACAGGGGAAAATTTGGCTAAACTTTAGTCGAGCTTTTAGCTGGCGTGGTTTTAAGTCGCGCTCTGACCATATTGCATCTTAATGAATCTCACACTAGGCGCTATTTTCCGCCCGCCGTTCTTTGAATGCCAATTTCAGACTTAAATAATCGCCGCTTCGCAAAATCACGCCGAAACGCCAATTCGCCGTACTATGAATCAGGCCCATAGTCTTTAAGGGTACCCAATTCTCATTCCGATAAAGGAAAGATACGTCCGAAAGGGATCTCGGCCCCTGAAAGCAATTCAATTGGACAATCATAGGGGCGGTGGGGGGGTAAGGTCTCAGCCCCCTGTTTACTGAAGACATCCAAGTATTCGTGATAAGATACTGGGACAGAGGAACGTATCTCCTTATCAGCATCCATACAGAGTAGGGTGCTAGGAGCACTATGGCGTACTGGCAGGCAATGATTTTGGCAGTAAGGGGACTGGAACTTGACGTCTCCAGAAGTCCAATTAATCTGCGGGTTGTGTGCCTGCAACCAGGGTAACCCCAGAATAACAGGAAACAAGGGAGAAGAGATGGCATCCAGGCACAACAACTCCTTGTGCCCTTCGAGAGTGGCCACGGGCCATGGAGGGGTTTCTTGGGTAACTGGCCCAGACTTGATGTGGGACCCATCCGCTAGGAAGATGGAGAGTCCCTGTGACTTGGGTCGAAGTGGGATGCGTTGATGGGCAGCAAAGGTAAGGTCAATGAAGCAGCTGCATGCCCCGGAATCAATAATAGCGGTGACCGGAATCGGGCCTTCTGGGAGCTGAAATGAGATAGAGAGAGCCAGGTGAGTGGTATTGTTGACAGAAACTGGATAACTTGAGGGGGATATAGAAAGACACTTATGCATCTTTGCTGGGCATGAACGTACAAAGTGTCGGGCCTCTCCGCAGTACAGACACAGGTTGTTCTGACGTCGTCGTAAGCGTTCTTCTGTTGATAAGGAAGGACGCATAAGCCCAAGTTGCATCGGCTCTGACGTATCCGATTCAAAAGTAACCGGAGTAGTGTTGCTGGAACGGGCACCGGAGGAGAAGGTGTGGATGGGATTAGGAACCCGTGGGAACATCCAGACTGGGCGGATCTGCTGCGTGGACCTCTCTGCTCTACGCTCACGGAGCCGGCGGTCTATCTGTATGGCCAGGGTGATTAATGCCTCCAAGGTCTCGGGTATACCCACTCGGGCCAGTTCATCTTTCAAGTTTTCTGAAAGACCCAGGCGGAACTGATGTCGCAAGGCTGCGTCGTTCCAGTGAGTGTCTGTACTCCAACGCCTGAAGTCAGTGACGTAATCCTCTACGGCTCTACGGCCCTGTTGAAGTGAAGTGAGCGCGGTTTCTGCGGTAGCAGTGCGCTGCGGGTCTTCGTATAACTGCGCCATTGCGTTAAAGCGCCATTGCGTTGAAAGCCGTCATGGAGTCCAGCTGGTCGCTGCGCTCTTCAAGCAGGCGGTGAGCCCAGGACTGAGGTTCACCTTGAAGCAGGGATATGATGAACCCCACTTTGGTTGCTTCCAAGGAGAAGGTTCGGGGTTGCAGGGAGAAGTACAGATCGCAGGCATTGCGGAAGGCTCTAAACTTGCTCCGACCCCCAGAAAACCTTTCCGGCGTAGGGACCCTTGGCTCAGGAGGCAGCATCACCACCGTCGGACTGGAGGGATTCCCGGAGGGAGCCATGGAAGCAGCAGGAACTGTAGGGTCCGTGGAGGGGGTTAGGGACTGAACGCGTCCCTCCAGCTGGATATAGCCCTCTTGCAGGGACTTAACGGCTTGGGCAAGGGCCACAAGGTGCTGGCAGATGTCGTCCATAGGAGAGGCTCCTCTAGCAGGCTCAGTCATGGCTGTGTTGTACTGTCACGGGGTAATGTGGCAGAGCCTGACGTAAGAGGAGTGGCTTACTGGGTAACTGGCGTGGCACAGGTTCACCAGAGGTGCGGAGTCTAAGTGTTAGCCGGTTTTCACCAGGGCCCCAGATGGTGGGGATGGATTTGGCTGCTTGCTAACACCAGGTCGCGGTCCCCCGGATTCCCTGGGAGAGCCAGGAACAGGTCCAGGACCAATAGCCGGTAGCAGGTAAACAGATCAGGACGAGACAGGAGGATAGTCAGGACAAGCCAAGGTCAGGGCGGGCAGCAGGTAATCAGAATCCAAAGACAAGCCGGGTCAGGTAAACAGGAACAATCGGAATCCAAAGACAAGCCGGGTCAGGTAAACAGGAACAGCAGATATAACAGGCACAGGATACAGGAGAGCTGAAGACAACACAGCAAAGTGCAGTGCTGCTGGGCTGTTTAAATAAGGCAGCCTGTTTGCCAATTACTGCAATTAGTCTGCTCTAGGGTAACCCTTTAGGTTGCAGACTCATGACAGCACATCAGTGTGCTCAGGAAGCGTTGCGCAGGGTATTGAGTCTCTGACAGCATGTGATCGGCACAGGTCCAATCAGCACTGTCCAGACAGAGGGTCAGGGGTCCTACAGCCTAATAGGACTGTCAGAGGAGAAGGAAAACTCCTCCTACAAGCTTTAACTAGACACTGGTAGAAGTCACAAGACTGTTCTAACTGCTGATGAGAAAATATATTTAGCAGTTTATATTTGCTAAAACAATTGCATTTCCATGTTCTGTGTACTGTGAGAAACTAGATAAAGTGAACGCAGGATCCTGGTCTTAGTAACACTTTTAAGTCCTTGGTATTGGTCACAAAATGTTATCCTTCCGATAATACTTATCAAATAAAATGAAGAGAATCTTATTGACAATCAGCACCTGAAGTCTTAAGATGACCTTTAACCCTACTTAAGCCTGACCTACTTGTACATAAGAAAACTTAAAGCTGTTAAGTTACTCAAACAGGTCTTACAGGAAAAACAGTAACATATTTTTACCTTGGCAGTATTGACAGCAGATCCATATCCTGTGGAAAAGCCACATCCAAAAAGACAGGCCTTTTCCAATCTTGTCATCAATCTTTGCAACAGACTGAACAGGTACCACAGTATATTCAGAAAAGGTGCTGGTCCACAAAAAATGGTTTACTACTTTTCCTTTGCACGAAAATCTGGATGTCTTGTCAGGCATTACATTCTGTGGTTGACACCTTTTTTAAAATGAAAAGGAAATTAGATACAGAAGGAATATTTATTTTATAATTTTCCTTTAGCATAGACTAAGCCAGTGTCCTGCTGAGCTTCTGCACAAATCAAAGTTTAGGATGAATTTTCGTATGTTTCCTATGTCTCACACTAAAGAGATCTCCCTTTTGTCAGCATGTAAATGGTATGGTGGGAAAAGTGGGCAAAGGTTTCTAGTCCCCCTTTTTCCTCATGGGACAGTGGCAGGAGAAGCGGTTTCATGTCACAAGCTCTCGGAGAGGGTCATATGACCTTGGTAGGGGTAAGGTGACCTCTGCTGAGGTCAGGTGACTTTTATATGGAAAGTTCCAGAACCCCTAAAAGGACCTATATAAAGAGGATTCAGTCGCAGCGGCCTCAGATGCCTCAGAAGGCAGAGCTGTGGTGCTCCCCTCCCTCCTAGTTTAATCGTGGACATTAATATGTGGTGGTGTCACCTTTGTTATTCGAAGGGGGACAGTTGTTTTGAAAAAAAAAAAAAAATGGCTTAACCACTTGCCTACTGTGCACTTAAACCCCCTTACCATCCAGGCCAATTTTTAGCTTTCAGTGCTCTCACACTTTGAATGACAATTGCGTGGTCATGCTACACTGTACCCATATGACATTTTTATCATTTTTTTTCACACAAATAGAGCTTTATTTTGGTGGTATTTAATCATCTCTGGGTTTTTATTTTTTACAAAAAAAAAGAAAAAAGACAGAAAATTTGGAAAAAAAAAAGTTTTTCTTATTTTCTGCGAGTAAATTTTGAAAATAAATACATTTTTCTCCTTCACTGATGTGCGCTGATGAGGCGGCACTGATGGGCACTGATAGGCTGCACTGATGGGCACTGATGAGGTGGCACTTATGGGCACTGATGAGGTGGCACTTATGGGCACTGATGAGGAGGTACTAATATGCCGCACTGATGAGCACTGATAGGCGGCACTGATAGGCGGCACTGATGAGCACTGATAGGCGGCACTGATGAGCACTGATAGGCGGCACTGATGAGCACTGAGAGGTGGCACTGCTGGGCACTGATAGGTGGCACTGAGAGGTGGTACTGCTGGGCACTGAGAGGCAGCACTGACGGGCGGCACTGATGGGCGGCACTGATGGGCACTGGCAGATGGCACTGATGGGCACTGGCGGATGGCACTGATGGACACTGACGGGTGGCACTGATGAGCACTGATGGGCAGCACTGATGAGCACTGATTTAAAAACGGCCTCCCGAAAATGTGAGTCCGCACTGCAGCCGTACATAGGCTGTAGCGCGGATGGGAGGAAGTTAAGTTAAAATAGTTGAGTTAAAAGTAATTTTCATTTTTGGGTAAATATTAAATGCTTATATTAATATTAAAGATGTATGATACAGCGTGAGCCGTGGTGACTAGGTTATTGTCAGTTGAGTTTATTGGTTTATATTATTTATGAATATCTATCCTAATTGTATTTAAACCAATAATAAACTGCCGCGGCCTTATTTTTATCCAACCCTATGTCTGTGTGTTC